>NC_138202.1:250317980-250330480 GCF_964194415.1 Vipera berus | reverse complement strand
TGAACAGTCTCTTATCACAATGAAGCTCCCAATGCCTCATTTGTATTATTTAGCAGTGATATCTTTCAGTTGCCCATCTCTGTTGTGGAGACTAGTCTCACACATCACTCTAAGCCATGGTTTTCAAATTAGGGACAGTTGATCAAGTCATAGTTCACAAATAAGCTCCATATTGCACCAAAATTTAAGTATAACATTTATCTGCTCTTGCTTTCTACCAGGTTTAAAGTTATGGCTTTTAAAGAATGTATGCAATATAGACCTTTCCAGGTAATATAATGCTCTTATCTACATTATCCCAAGTCAATATACACATATTAAAGCCAAAATACCAGAAGTAGAATAAATGCAGAGTAATACATATCCTACTTTGAATTTAAGCAAGATTTGACAGCTCGGTAGGCATGGAATAGTTGGAAGAAAAGGCTTGTTTTTTTATGACAACTATTTCTAAGGCAGTTCTGTGAGCAATGTGTTCTATTATTGACCTACAAACTATGTATGCCTTCCAAGAGAAGAAGGAATACTTGAGTGATATTTTACACACTATTATGATAAATATTGAAGGGTCCCCTAATATTCTACAAGGGCATGTCCATGTATGAGGAGGGAGTGGTGGCAAACAACCCAAGAGAGCTGTAAAGTACCCATTCACCACATTTTCATTCTTAAATCCTTTGTTGATCATAGACTGCATGTTGTAAACTACTGCCTGAGAATAGTCTGGGATTTTCTTTCAAAAAATAAAATATAAAAACAAAGCAGAAAGGAAAATAGTTGATGCAATTAAAACAAGTAAATTACCAGCAGACCACGGCATGCATATATTAAAGCCCATCAGAATGTGTAATATTTAGTTGTTCAATATGCCTTGTATAAGGAAAACAAGCATTACTCTGTAATGGCATATGATCTACTAATGTTTAATTGAACATCAGTGTATAGAATTAAAAGAAAACCAAATGAATGTCATCTATTCTAAATAGTTCAGCACCCCACCCCACCCTCATTTTGCTATGCAATTCTGTGTACAGGAATAAATTGCAGCTATGGAGCTTTTATTTGTTTTGCATAAAGATATGTAAACTAATCATTTGGATGCAATTTGAAATCAGCACATAGAGACAAAAATAAGCCCATCTGCCTTCTAACTTGACTTTGACCCTGTCGAGGTTTTTTCCTTTGGTATTCAGTATTTTGCAGTATTCATTCATATTAGAAATAAGTTAATCATGTATAAAATGAGAATGAATGCAATCCTAAAAAGTTATTTTGCTTGACTTCAGGTATGGTCTCACCAATACTTACTAAATAATCATGCCTAGTACTTTAATACATGAAAGAAAAAGGCTGTATAAAGAAGTATTTAGCCATAAATCAGCATGTTAATGAAAAATATAAGTATCTATATAATCTAGGAATAAGAACATTGTTTAAATTCACAGCCTTGTAACGATTGGAACCATTTAAACAAGTGATGGTCTGAGAGATTAATTCTACTGCAGTCTTTAATTTAGTTATGGAAAATCACAGGAAAGCCAGAACTTCAAGGATTTCCAAAAGGAAGGAGACTGGGGGCCAGCATCAACTCTGGTGGAAGAAGGTTCCAAAGTTCAGGGGCAATGGCAAATAATGCTCTCTTCCTGGAGCCCACTAGTTGAAATTCTTTAACTGGCAGCATTTCCAACAAACCCTTCCTACCTGATATAGTGGGATAAGCCGATATAATGGGAAAAAGATGGTTCTTCAGGTAATCTGCCTCCCTGACATGTAGGGCTTTAAAGGTCATAATTAATACCTTGAATTGGACTCAGAAACAAACCTGCACCCAATGCAGTTCGTGCAGCAGAGGTGTTATGTGTGCCATCCTAGTGTGCCCAAGCCACATTCTGTACCAACTGAAGCTTTCAGATACTTTTCAAGGGTAGACCCAAGTAGACCATGTTGCAATAATCCAGACAGGATTTGACCACGGTATGACTGACTGAAAAAAGAGTCTCCTGATCCAGGAAGGAGTGTAAAAGATGCATTATACAAAGCTGAGTGAAGGTTTTCCTAGCTACAACTGCCACCTGCTCTTTGAGCCGGACCCATGAGTCCTGGAGGATCCCCACATTATGCCTCAGAGTCTGTCTGGGGAAATGCAATACTCAACTGTTTATGATAGCTCCAATCTTTCTTGGGGGGAAAATTTCAGAAGGTGATGGTGGCTGGCTTTTGCTTAACAAATAAGTATAGGCTTGCAGTGTCTTTTGGGAATCCATCCTGACCTCCCCTGCGATGAAGGTGTATGCAGAATTTTGGAGTTTGGCACCATCAATAGATTTATGACACCCAACTCAGGCAGTTTCATAATGAATAATGAAGCCCAATCTAAGCAATTCTTTGCCTTGATCAGAATCTGCATCTTTCATCCCTGGGTCTACATACCCATAGAAATTGACCTAAATACCAAACTAGCCAGCAATATTATTGTCAGAATAGCAGCATATATGCATTAAAATAATTGGTTTTAAATTAACTAATATAAATTGATATAGTAAGCAAGTATCTTTTGGTATATTTATTAAAAACCAGAATTTATATGGACAACTGCAGGTCTTATAAAGTATAACAATACTTACAACTAAAATAAAAAAGTTCCTTTATATTAATATTCTATGTACTGAAATGAAAACAGTGGGAAAGAGATGCAAATAAATCAACATATCAATTTAATACATAAATAGATGTTTGTGCCAAAGGAAACAGTGATTCATTAACAAACGTGTGACAAATACCAGATCTGTCAGAATGATGAAAGCATCATCACAGTTTTGTGATGCAGGTTCTACCCTTCCTGGGCATTCATGCAATGAACATAGACAAGGTCGGGCTAGCCTCACTCTGACTCCTTATCTGACTCCTGTCAAAGCTACTGGTAGGCTCACCCTGAATCGTCTGCAAAAGTACAAATCTTTAACCTAATTCCTAAAATTAGATTTGTCCCAAACTGCATGTCTACTGTGAAATCTAAAGAAATGTATGTTTGGAAATGCTAGACAAAATCTCTTCTTTCAACTGACACAAAACTTGATTGTTTAAAATAAATGTACATGATAGTAAGAGTCTTTTGAATACCTTTGAGGACACAGTGCAATAATGGAAAGTTAAAACAAAGCTTTGGCTTGTGTACAGTGGTTAAATGATGCATTAGAGACTTGCTTGCCATCACCAAAGTCAATCTACTAAGGGCAAAACCAATTGGCTTGTTTGAGTTATAACAAATAGCACTGAAGATTAAAAAAAATAAGGCTCTTTGATACAGAGTCTCATGGACAGAGCGATTGGACTATACAATATAAAAATTCAGAGACTTTTTTCCGATTTATTGCATATCTATATAATAAATTTCCTACATCCAGCCAATGGATATCAGGCCAAGCAGAATAGAAATATCATTGCATTGGCAACTTAAACAAGAAAAAAATATTTAAAAAATTAAGATGCCAATGGCTAAAAATTAATAGTGGACTAAAATGTGAACAAGAAAGAACAATGGCTGATAATTTGATTAGTTAGCTTTTGGAGATATGCCTTAATAAATCTCCAAAACTAACTTAATATGCTTAATTTAATATAATTGTTCATGATTTCCTGTAGAGACAAAGTTCAGGCATAAAACAATCATGCTAAAACTAATGTTAAATAATTGTATGGCACAACATAAAAACACAATCTGAACAGGTAGCCTTGAAAGAGCTAAGGTGTACAATGAAAGGAAACAATTAGGCAAGGCTTGAAAAATACAGTAATAAGCATTAGGAAAAGACAAAATTGAATACAAAAGCTCAGGTTCTGTTTAAGGTTTATATCGATGTTTGAATGTGTGATACCCATCCAGTGGTGGGATTCAGCTGGTTTGCACCACTTTGGCAGAACCAGTAGCTAATTTTTTGTTGCCCAGGCCCTGAATGGACTTCCGGAAGCGGCATCCAGACAGAGAACCAGTTGTTCACATATCTGAATCCCACCACTCTGCCCATCTAACTATTTATGGCACTTATGGTTAATAAATGATATGGCTGAGCGATCTTTATCATTCCATGTTAAACAAACAAAAGCTAAATGGCAGGAAAAGAGTTCTGGAAAAAAATACTCAGTAGTTATCAATATCAGTGTTAACAATGATATTGATAATTACTGAGTATTTTTTTCCAGAACTCTTTTCCTGCCATTTAGCTTTTGTTTGTTTAACATGGAATGATAAAGATCGCTCAGTGAAACAGTTCTTTCTTACTAGCTCAGTCATTCTTATCCAAAATTTCACTGATAGACTGAAGTAGACTGCAATCCTGAGAAAATTCTGTGTTTAACTCCCCCCCTTGGTATATATGATGTATGTATGTGTGTGTGGGGAGGTATTATAACATTGGCCCAAGGCAAGAATGGCAGCAAACACATTTAATAAATAAATAAATAATATGTAATATAATTTCTTTTTACAGAGTTTTAAATGCATATATTCAGGGGTTTAAAAAGAATTCTGTGTACGATTAAAAACAGAAGCACGAGAGAGATTTCCGATAAAGATGTCCACATTTTAGAAAATGAATGTTTCAGAAAGCACCTCGTCAATTTTGTGCTTTTCATTGTCCATACGCCAACGCTGAGAGCATGAGAAATAAACTAGAGTAAATCTGATTTAAAAGAAATAACAGTGGGATGATTCCCATGATGAGATTATAGTAATGGAAGGCCACATGCTGTTAAAAAAAAGGACAGAAATAGCAGAAAAGCAGGGAGAGTCAAACTATATACATATTAAAAATGTACATCCCTGTTAAAGTAAGTGGCGAAGCAAATAAAAACAACACTGTTGTTGGTGTCTCCTCCAGGGGAAAAACAGATCAGAGAAGCCTCTTTCAGAAGCATTCTGCAGATCTTTCAAAGGGGCACGAAATCATAGGATTCATTTGTGAGTTGATAACAGCCAGAGACAGAGAAACAAACAAACTCAGTATAGAGGAACTTTTTTTTTAGAAAAATCTTACACTTTTTCCCTTTGCAAATAATAATAATTTTGCCCTTTACTATGTTTTAAATCTAATTATTTTACTTTATGGTTCCTAATCCTATCTCAAAGGGTCTATGATTTATAACATGACTCTGTCTTCTCGATGGTTTCTATTATTTAACTGTATTCTATATAGTTCCCTATGTTCTACTGTACAATTCTATATTTTACAGTCCATTCGTCTATAATCTGCAAATGTGAGTTTACTGCTGTAGCTCCTACCCTTTGGAATCTTCTACACACAAACAAACACACACACAAACAAACACACACAGACACACACACACACACACACACACACACACACAGGAATGTGAGGATGACCTCATTGCTTCTCAGATTCCAAAGGTCCCTCAAGACCTGTTATGCTAATCAGCCTGAGGACCCCAGGGGACGGGTGAACTAGTGAGGCAATGCCATTTAACATTCCTTTCTTTCTCTGTTCTTCTTTTAGCTGTTTTTACAGTTTTTTAATGTTTTTGATACTTGTTAACAATAATTATTTAAAATATTTATTCCTTTAGTTTTGTTGTACATCACCCAAATCAATTTGCTTGTTACATGGGCATCTATAATAAATAAATAAGAAAAAAATATTCATAACTTTGGTTTCCTATTCTGTCCTATCTCAAGGGGCTGACAATAACTGAGCACTTCTAAATGTTATCTGACAGCTCTGGGTTTTGGGTTTTTTTAAAAAAATGCTTCAGGTCCTTTTATTTAGGCAACAGTATCTGCTTTTTGTTTAGGCAACAGTTTCTCCAGCAAGGTCATCATTCTTATTCTCTACACCACTCCAAATGGTTCTTTGGCTCCTTTTTTCAAAACAAAACAAAACAAAACCCAGAAATATTAAAGAGAATTATTATAAGGACCACATGGGAGGGAAGATGAAGAGAAAAGGTGCTCAAAATAGTTGGGAAAGAGAAGAAAAAAAGAAGGGAATAGTAAGGGAACCATAAAAAAATTCCAAGAAATTGAAAAAATGGAACATAGAAAAAGAAATTAAAAATAAGTTTAATAACAATCTGAAATGAAATGTAATAAAAGTGAAATGGAAATAGAAGGGGGTGCAGGTCATAGTTTAGAGAGATTGGTTGAGATGAGTTCAGCAAAATTTTAAGTACTGGGGAGGGGAGAAGGCCAGATATCAAACTAATAAATTATACATACATACTTTTATTATATTATTGTTTAACATAAGCAATTATTTAAAATTATATCCAAACTAAGACATCTAAAGGATTTAAAATTAATGCAACATGACAATGGTGGAGCTGATGATGGCACTGGTGGTTAAAGTTAAATACTCCCTCCAGTCAAACATGGTTCTTGATGACCATATATAGATACATCTATGTAATTTTAGTGGCAGTAATACAGATGTGTTTTACTATGGCTGTTTTCTGAGATGTTCCTAGCATACATCCTTAGGATTTCTTTATAGTTTTCCATCCAAGTACAAAATAATGTAACTCTTCTTAGCTTCCACAGATCAGCTAGAACATCTCATTTCTACCATTTGGTTTGACAGTGGTGGGATAGATGAGAACAAATATGCTTAAGGCTGAGGGCTGGTAAGAAAGTAGATCTTCCAAGAGAAAACAACCAAGCTCAACAAGCACCAAGGACTCCATCTTCCATGACAGATCGGTTAATCTAGATGACATTGCTTTCCCCTTGAGGGGATTCTTCTAGAGAATTTGCTATTTGAAACCTAAGAAGCTTTTGGGAACAATATCAATTTGTACCAACTACAATTTTTCCTGGGCAGAGCAGGACTTACCACACCATTTTATGTACTGGTAACCTCAGGGATGAATTACTGTAATACACTCCATATGCCACTCCTCTTGAGAGTTTGTTTTACAGATTTCATTAGTATACAATCCTCTGGCTAGTTATTCATTGGAGTTCCTTAACATGCACATATATTACCTACATTGAAGACTTCACTGGCTATTGATCAACTGTCCAACTGTTGGTGTTAATTTATAAGTGGCTCAGAAGTAGATTCTACAAGAAACCACCTGTTTCCATATACCCAAACTTGATTTTCTGATAAGAACTGTTACTGTAAACATGTGAGCATTCCTTGTAGTAATGCCTCCCTTATGGAGCACACTTCCAATGTAGACTAGGCAATTTTCTACTAAAAGTATGTCGTATTAAATGACATTAAAATAAACTGTAAAACTAAAACTAAATTAAAATTATTTGCTTGTGGGGCATTCTCTTGATTTTCTTCTTTACTTTTAATTGGCTGCCCTGATTATCACTTATTAAATAACTGGTATTACTGTTTTTACTTTTATTTTATCTGTTTTTATTTAAAGATTTCTATTTTGCTGCCAACAAATGCAAGAAGGATGAAACCATCTCTATCAAGCTATTCTTATTTGGATTAACTTCATTTCTTCATTCCAAAGTTGATGTCAGTATCCATTTATATCATATTCATAAATGGAATGTTTCAAACATATCCCGTGGATTCTGCCATCTCCCGAAGAGAAGAGGATAGATGTGTATTGAACCGGCAATAGGCATTTCAAAGGAAAGGAGAAGCCTTTTGAACTGGGGAAACAAAAGGGGGGGCTAGCATCTGGCTTTTGTCACGGTAGACAGCAATAAACAAAAGGGTCCTAACTTCCTTTTTCCCACGAGATGGATGATACGAGAGGAAGGATGGGGGGGACTGACCAAATGGGGATTAAGGGGGGTTAAACCGGGAACTCTTTATAAGGATTTACATCGTGGAACCATTAAGCCCTGTCACATTTCCTACAACCGAGCATGTCATAGTAAAGATTTCTTTTGGACTAAAAACCTGACTCCAAGAGTTTTTGTCTTCCTAAGACGTGGTTTGGGGTGGGTCCTGACATTAGACAGGGCTTGCAACGAAAGTCAACCCAGGAAGAAGAACCTTACCGGGGGACTTTGCAAATAAATATGATGTCTGACGATGAAGCAAGAAGGGAAGAAAGCCCCACGGAGAAGGAGCCTTCCTCCCAGCCGAACTCCCAGAAACATTGGGAAGCTGAAGCATCATATTCCTCCTGTGAGGAAACGGGGGAGCAGCACGAACAAAAACCCCGGTGGTCGATGGGCGTTGGAAGGAAAAGTGAGTGGGAAAAGGCTTCGAGAGAAGTGACCCTGAGACGGAGCGACCACCAACCGGAATGGAAACAAGAGATGGAGAACTCCCTGCACGCCAGTGAGGAAGAGCGGATTCTGGAAAAAGCTATTGACTTGATGAAAACAACCCTGAGCTCACTAAGGGAGGAGAGAGCTGGAAACCACAACACCTGGGGTCGCAACTGGAGGGGTAACGGAAGGAATCCAACACCTGAAACCCCAGGGCTGTCCAATGGAACAGGAGCCACTGACTCAGCGGTACCCACCCCCCCAGACCCACAGATGGGGATCGAGATGAGGAGCGATACACTCTGCGGCGCAGACAACGATCCAGCCAAAGATTCCCACCCCTGGAAGCAAAATTCAAGGGGGAGCCATCACGACTGGGATTTTTCCTAACCCAAGTCCTCAGCTACATGGAAGAGTACGGACGGGACATCCCCTGTGACAAAACACGCATCCGAATTGTGCAATCTGCCCTGGACGGGACGGCCGCAGACTGGGTGGTGAACCTGCATGACTCCAACGCCCCAGAACTCAATGACTTCAACCAATTCATGTCATCCTTGAGGCGACGATTCGAGGACCCTTTGGCTGACCGGAAGGCCCGGGAGAGAATCAAGACGGTGAGGCAGGGCAGGAGAACAGTGGCCGAATATACCCAAGAATTCCGAGCCATCGCCAGCAAGCTGAACTGGCCAGAAGACATCCTCCTCAGCCATTTCAAAGATGGTCTAAACTACGACCTGTATGACGCTTGCCTGCCTCGGGGAGACCCCTACCATCTCGATGACTGGTATGTCCTGGCAGAGGAAGTGGAAATAGACCTATTGAAAAGACAACGCAGAGGAAAACCATGGGGCCGCCCGCCACTCGAGCAAACACGTGAGTGGGAAAACCCACCGGCCACGGCTAAAAAATCAAAGGGATGTTTCAATTGCGGGAGAGAGGGCCATCGTGCTGCAGAATGTCGTTCGAAAGCCCCTCCACGCAAAACAGAGGCACCATCTTCCAAAAAGCTGGGGAAGTCTCAAGGCAACCCAAAAGAATCTTCCATGAAGGGGACAGAGGCTGTAGAGTCCACAATTTCTGCCAAAACCTGGGATTGGACTCCGGCCTACACTGCAGGGGCGGTGGACACCTCGGAAGACAGCTCAGAGGGAGAACCTTTGGTAAGTGGACCTCTTCCACCCATACTTAAGACAGTAACTATATTAGCTTCCTCTGCACCAAAAGCCAATGAAATAAAAGCTTTGATAGACTCTGGCTGCATCCGCTGCCTCATCAGCCCAACGCTGGTGGAGGAACTGAGCATCCCAGTGAGGAGGCTAAAACAACCAATCTCCTTCAGTCAATTAGACGGGTCTATAGCAGGGGGGGGACCAGCTACCCTAGCCACTCTACCACTCCACATGTCCCTGGGGTCCCATGAGGAAGACATAACATTTATAGTGGCCCCAGGCATGGCATGCCCAATGATTTTAGGACTGGAATGGCTGAAGAAATGGAACCCCGGGATAAACTGGAGGACTGCAGAACTCAACTTCCCAAAAGGGGAACAGGAAAACATAAAACCCCCAAACACCCCCCCCCAACCCAGAGGGAGGAAAAAGCAGCAGTGGGGGAAGAGAAGGGGCTAACAGAGATACCGGAGGAATACAGGGACCTGGCTGAGGTTTTCAGTGAGGAAAGAGCAGATGAGCTCCCCCCCCACCGCCCCACAGACTGCACCATAGAATTCAAACCTGGGGCAAAACTCCCAAAACCCAGGATGTATGCCATGAGCCCAAGGGAAATGGCAGAAATGGAAAGATTCATAAAGAAAAACTTAGAAAGAGGATTTATTGAGCCCGCCAAACCCAAAGTAGCCGCCCCGGTTCTGTTCAGGGAGAAGAAGGATGGTTCCTTTCGTTTGGTTGTGGATTACCGGAACCTAAATACAATTAGTGAATGTAATCTATACCCCCTTCCCCTAATGAAGGATATGCTATCCCACCTATCGAAAGGAAAGATTTTTACCAAACTAGACCTGAGGGAAGCATACTACCGTATTAGGATTAAGGAAGGAGACGAATGGAAAACTGCATTCAACTGCCCAATGGGGTGCTATCAATTCAAAGTATTGCCATTTGGACTGCAAGGGGCCCCCGCAGTCTTTTTGCAATTAATTAATGACGTACTGAGAGAGCACCTATATAAGGGGGTCCTGGTTTACCTCGATGACATCCTTATCTTCACAGAAACCAAAGAGGAACATATCAAACTAGTCAGAGCAGTCCTGAAGAAATTGCGAGCTGCCCATTTATATGCTAAATTATCGAAGTGTGAATTTCATCAGGAAAAAATCGACTACCTGGGATATCGCATATCCCCAGAGGGCATCGAAATGGACCCAGAGAAGGTCAGGGCAGTACTAGAGTGGGCACCCCCCCGCACACGGAAGCAATTGCAAAGTTTCCTGGGGTTTGCAAATTTCTACCGCCAATTCATCCCTGCATTTGGCCAAATAGCCATGCCTTTCACAAATTTGTTGAAAACGAAGGGGGGGTCACCCGTGAAACCCAGCCAGCCTCTGAAATGGTCAATGGAATGTCAAGCAGCATTTGAGAGGCTAAAGAGACTCTTTTCTGCGGAACCTGTACTTAAACACCCAGATCCCAACAAACCTTTTGTAATACAGGCAGATGCGAGCGACGTAGCAGTCGGAGCCGTATTACTACAAGAAAATGATGAGGGGGTGTTGCAACCTTGCGCATATACATCCAGGAAACTTACAGAAAATGAACAACGATGGCCAATATGGGAGAAGGAAGCATTCTCATTAAGGTGGTCATTATTAACTTGGCGTCAATTTTTGGAAGGAAATAAAATACCTTTCCAAGTCTGGACTGACCACAAAAAATTTAGAAGCACTAAAAACGCCCAGGAAGCTCACTCCTAAGCAAGCCCGCTGGTCCCAACACTTTCACCGATTCAATTTCACTCTCAAACACTTACCGGGGGGAAAGAACTTCCTGGCAGATGCATTATCCCGCATGCCCCAATATAACAGCACAAGAGTTACTGACTTTAAACCACTTGTACCGGAACAACAACTGGCAGCACCAGTCACCACCAGGGCACAAGAAAAAATGAAGCCGAAGGTAGATAGCCAAACTGGAATAGAATTCAGGAAATCTTTGGAAAGTGATGAATGGTTCCAGAAAAATAAACATGTGTGCACAATTAAAGATGGACTGCCGTGGGTGGGGGAGAAGCTATATATACCGGCCACACAGAGAATCAATTTCATGCAACTGTGCCATGATACAAAATCAGCAGGACACTTTGGCTTTGTAAAAACCTTACACTTAACTAAAAGGCAATTTTGGTGGCCATCTATGAAAAAGGACATAGAAAGCTATGTGGGTAGCTGTCAAATTTGCTCAATGGCCAAGAGGTTACAAGGGAAATCGCCAGGACTGTTACAACCAGTGGCGAATCCCTCAGCCCCATGGAAAGAAATAGCCATGGATTTTATTGTGGAACTACCAGAAAGCAACGGAAACACCGTTATCTGGACTGTTACTGATCTGTTCTCTAAGCAAGTCCATTTCATACCTTGCCCAAAAATTCCTACTGCAAAAGCATTAGCAAAACTTTTTGTACAACATATTTACAGATTGCATGGGGCACCACAGCGCATCATATCTGACAGGGGGGTGCAATTTACCTCAGCATTCTGGAAGGAATTTTTATCTCTGTTAGGAACCACCCAAGGACTGACATCTAGTCATCACCCTCAGGGTAATGGGCAAGCAGAAAAGGCTAACTCTGTACTTGAACAATATTTAAGATGTTATGTACATTTTCAGCAGAACAATTGGACAGACCTGCTGCCTTTCGCAGAAGTGGCATATAACAATGCAATTCACTCCAGCACAGGTTACACTCCTTTTCAAGTAGCCACAGGCCAGAGCTTCAACCCCATACCTGATCTAACTCCAAAAGAACCGGTAATTCCAGAACTAAAGGAATGGATTGCTCAGTTACAATACACCTGGCCTATTGTCAGAAAAGCATTAACAGAGGCTAGATTAGCACACAAGACACAGGCAGACAAGAAAAGATCTGATCCCACACCGTTCAAGGTGGGAGAGATGGTATATCTGTCTACAAAATACCTTAAGTCTCTCCAACCCTGTAAAAAACTAGGACCAAAATACATTGGACCTTTTCCAATTAAAAGAATCATAAACCCAGTAACAGTTGAATTAGAACTACCTAAAAATCTTAGACGAATACACCCAATCTTTCACTGCAGTCTAAT
>NC_138202.1:250032980-250312980 GCF_964194415.1 Vipera berus | reverse complement strand
TAATACTTTTTATTGCATGAAAGCTTGCACAAATTTCTTGTTGAAGGATTACGGAGTCAAAGATGAATAATAAAGTAACTTACATGATCAATTAGTTCTCGAACCATGCCATTCCATTGTCCACTACCATCATCCCGGGCTCCATATTTTCCATCTTCCACCAATCTAATTTCATAGGTAAATCCAAGAAACGTTGATAGTTCCCTAAGGAGATCGATACAATATCCCTCAAATCTATCATTCCCGTATAAAGGTTTATCAGATTTCTTGAACATCACATATGGCTCTTCCTGAAAAAAGAATATAAATAGAGAAGAAATAAAATCAACTATTATTTTTAATACTTTTTACAACATCATGAAAATTCAAAAGATTTTCCCTAATACAACAGTATGTGCAAAAGTCTTGTTTTGAAATCGGTAAAGGCACTCTGTCCTTCGCAAAACTCATTCAGCTGCTTTACATATTTCCTATGTACAAAGAAGTTATGCAGAGTACTATTTTTATTGAGAGGCACTTTATTTTTTATTTATTCAGCTATTACTAAGGAATTATAGCTTTTCTACTTGAATCTGAATCCAGCTTGGCAACTATGATTACATAATTAAAAATAGCAGTTAAACATTATAATTGCTTAGAAATAAAAATTGTACAATATTTACATGTTTCAAAATGTAGAGTAATAATAAGAAACAAATGTAATCCAGTGGTTTTATGGGTGAATCTTTCATCATGTATATGAATAAAAAGAAGACAATGAGCAGAATTCTCAAATTTCACCACAACTAACCTACTTTCAGTTCTAACTCGGTGATATTGTGTACACTATCCAGAGAAGATAGTCTGCCTTCAGATCCAACTAGAGTTTTGAAAGACCTATCAGAAATCCTGGAGAGATGCTGACATGGCATGTACAGATATACACTATAAACAGCTCCCCTTTTCCCTATCATATCAAAATTAAGAATCAAGCTAAATACTTTATGGTGGTTGGGTGTAATTGAGAATCACATGGAGCTAATAATCTCTGTCAGTATCCAGTTGTGACCGCTTTCTAAAATAATTGCAAACAATCCCAACAACTGACAGAACATTGCTGATTATTGGATAGGAACTATAATATAAAATGAATGCAAAACATTTACCAGTTCCAATGTTTACTCATATTCCAGGACCTGTTTCTTGAAAATAAGCAAATGGAAACAATGGAGAATATTTCTCATTCCAATAAAAATAATCAGAAATTATCTTCCATAGAATTATGCTAAATAACTATGGACAAGAGTGGACCAATACATGTATATTTATTCCCATTATGGGAACACAGTTGGTCAAAACATAGGAACATGAAATACCAACTGATTTCTACCTAGGTATGACTGGAAGGAATAAAAATAGATAGGTCAACACACTTACTCTTATTCTGCAAAGATTACTACAATAGGCAAGCCACTACATCAATTAAGCCAGTGGTCCCCAACCTTTGCAGCTTGGCAACCCAGCTGGGGGGGAGATTGTAACCAGGCTGCATGAGTGGCGGGCTGACATGCATGTATGAACAGCTCAACAAGCAGGAGTGGTGGACTGGCATGCTCATGCATGCACACACAAGTAACTTGCAGATGTTGAGCTGCACATGCACACCAGCCCACCATTCATGCGAGTTGACCTGCATGCACTCATCCATGCCAGCCTGCTGCTCACATAGCCCAGTTGCAAATAGGCCATAGCCTGGTAGTGGACTGTGGCCAGAGGTTGGGGACCCCTGAATTAAGCAATACCCATGTATTTATTTTATGGCATCCAAGGTTTGCTCTCCTTTATAAGTCTCTAATCAGCAAATAAGATAAAACAATTACACTCTAAGCTTTAGAAATTTGCTAAGTGGAGATGTGGGAAGAACAACATTGTCTTATCTCTTTTTGTGGCTTCTCTTGCTAGTGTTTCAGATTGCTCATGAACTTTAAATCCCATTCATTGCTAATACTCTAATAATATAAGCTATATTTCCAACAAGAATATATTGGGAGAAAATCATTTCAATAAATAGAATTCAAGGTTTTTAAAAAGTTGCATGTGGCCTAATACAAACTCTTTAACTGTGTCAGGACAAATATTATGTTTCTGAAATGAGATAATAGGCTAGGAAAGTTTCATACTCCAACACTCTTCAGAGTTGCAGCAAAGAACATTATTTAGACTTGTTCCTCATGTCAGCCCATACTGATAGTATAGCTCAGCAGAGTCCCTCAGGGGCTAAACACAATCAAAGATAGACTTGGAATTGTATGTCTGACCAATTTTCTTGGAGAACTAATTAGAGTCGCAGAACCCATTCTAGAATTACTTCAAAAACATTCTGTCAAAAAAAAAAAGTACAGAGCTGATACAAGCTTTACCTATAAGCAGTGGTGGGATTCAAATAATTTAACAACTGGTTCTCAGAACAGAACCCTTTAAGAGCTTTCCCGCTCATCGTTAGTGGGGCTTTGTATAGCTAGACAGGAAGAAGTTCCAACTAATATTTGGTGGCCTCGCCCCCTTTCCCATATGCACCAATCAGGAAACTAGAGAGATGAAGTGTCTATTCCTGAAATTGCCTCTGAGAAGCACCACCTAGTTTTCACCTGAGTGACATGATTGAAGGAGCCACATCTCCGTTTAGTTTCTGTCACTCTTCTTTTGGTCTTTTGGGGAGGGTTTTTTTCCCCCGCCTGGGAGGAAGTTGAACAAAAACCAGACGTGTTCCAGGAAACACTGATTTATCACAACCGGTTCGCTGAACTCAACAAAAAATTAGGTGTCGGTTCTCCAGAATGGGTGCAAACTGACTGAATCCCACCAGAGCCTATAAGGCTACCAAATAGAAGCGCATTTAAATTGAAAGCATAAGCAGCTTGGATTCTAAAGGAGATGATATATAATGATTGCTCTTATCCCAGGTTTGAGGAATTGTATACATTTCAGTGAGCACAAAGAAGCATGCATATTTCTAGTGAAAGTATGCATCTGATATATTGAATAAAAAGGTAAAAAAGGAGAACTGTTCATAAACATGTGCATGGATTTTTGTATGAAACTTCATAAGGAGTTTTAAAAATATTTGCCAAGTAAAGTAACAAGACGCAGAATGTAACTTTGTAATGAAAATGGACAATATGTTATTTCTTTCATCTTTAATATGGAATATTCTTCTGAAAAAGAAGATCTGGAATACCTCAAGACTCAGCCAGAAGGAATCCCAAGCCCTCAAAAAGTACATCATCTGATCTGTCTCTCTGAGAGATGTGCTACTGGGCCCTTGGTACCAAGATCCCTAATTATGTTTCCATCGTTACGAGATGGATGTGAAATAATTGCCAAGGCATTAGAAGATGCATGTTCAGTCAGCAACCAGGCAAAGGAGTGGACCAAAAAGACAGTAAATACTGTATAATGTTTACATCTTTTTCAAAGGTCACAATTGATAAGTTATGCCTGGCTTATTATTTTATTGTAATCAAAAACTTACAGCCAAATCTCTTTATGGTTTCTTCAAACTAGTATGGGAACATCTCCATGTTATTTAAAAAAAGAACTACAAATTAAAAATGAGATCTGCATTCCAATTCCACTTTCATTCTGGAACTTGCGGCCGCGCGAGTTGTAATGGGGGTTTCCCGATACTCCCATGTAACACCTCTACTCCGCGAGCTGCATTGGCTTCCGGTTGCCCTCCGGGTGAAATTCAAGGTGCTGGTTATCACCTATAAAGCCCTACATGGCCTGGGTCCGGGTTATTTGAGGGAACACCTGCTGCCGGCATCAAACGCCCTTCGCCCAGTGCGCTCTCACAGGGAGGGTCTGCTCAGGGTTCCGCCGGTGAGAGATTGCCGGCGGGTGACACCCAGGGATAGGGCCTTCTCAGTGGGAGCGCCTGCCCTCTGGAACCAGCTGCCGGTAGAGTTGAGGACTGCTCCCGACCTCCGATCATTCCGCCGGGGCCTGAAGACCTGGCTCTTTGAGCTCTCGGGCCCAGGCTGAGGAGAAAATTTTAACTGGGGTTTTAATGTACAGGGTGAATTTAATGCTTTTTAATTGGTTTTAACTTTTGTATGTTTTGATTTTTAATTCCCTGTAAACCGCCCTGAGTCCTCAGGGAAAGGGCGGTATACAAATGCAAATATTAAATTATTAAATTAAATTAACTACCTTCTTTTAGTCTCACCCTCTTTCCAGTTCTTCGGCAACCACGTATGGGTTTTTAAAAATTACTTCCTTAAAGTTCAGTTCTGCATGTCGAGAAGCTGTTCTGTGGGTACCAGAAACCAAATAAACTAAATCTGTTCTAGAGGTACTCGCTCCTTTTGGATTTGATTAGCTTTTCTCCTTTCTGATTACCACTTTGTTTGTTATTTGCTGTTAAACTATAAAGGGCAGGCACTTTGTCCTGGTTACATCTTACTAATTTTCAGAACACTTGTTCACCTCTCTGTATGCCTCCCCACACTGTAAGGTTTTCAACAGAGACCTCTTTTTGAATGTCATCACCATATAAGATACAACAGAAAGCTAACTGGTAAAGGCCTACTCAACAGTGGTATCAAAGAATGTTTCCAGTTAGATATAGCACTCTTCTAAGAGTTATGTGCTTTCTATTTCTTTAACTCATAGTGTCCCTCTTTGTAGCCTGATTTTTAAACAACTACACCAAACAGGCTTTTGTTACTAAAGGTTATAGACTGTCATCTAACATGCTGGCCCAATATTGGGGTAGAGTTAGAATTAGGATTAGACAGATGTTTTTTTTTTAACTTTCCATCTAGCATTAAAAGAGAAGGCCTGGGCCACAATCAACCAGTTGGCTAAATGGATAACTAAAACCTGGATTTTTCCACTCCTTAACACCATGCATGATCACCATCCATAGGCAGCCCTTCTTCCTCCTATACTGGTGCCAGGCCCTACAAGGTTCTCTTCTTCTGCTGCTGACATGTTCCTCCTCACAATATATGCCACTTTTTCCATCAGATAGTTTGGGACACAAAAAAAAAAAGACAAAATCCCAAAGAAGAACAAAAACTTCTTTTGTTGCTGTTTCTCAAGTTGAAAAGATTATAATGATAAATAGAGTATTTTGTAAAGTAAATTTATTTTATCTGACTCATTCTTGAGGGCTTTCTTTTAGAGCAGGGGTGTCAAACTCAATTTCATTGAGGGCCGCATCAGCATTGCGGTTGCCCTCAGGGGGCTGGGTGGGTATGGCCAGGGTGGGCGTGGCCTACTGGGTGGGCGTGGCTAGAGTGCATATGGCCTACTGGGTGGGCATGGCCAGCTCTACATCGTTCACATCAAGGGTGCCTATGGGGGCCTGGGCAGGAGTGGGACAGATCTGAGGGTCTCTGGCAGAAGGAGGGTCTCTGGGCCAGGGCCAAGGCAGTGGGGGCCGTTCCCTCACTGTTTCCAAGATGGCTTTGCGGGCCACATGAAACCACTTCGTGGGCCGGATCTGGCCCCCGGGCCTTGTGTTTGACATGTCTGTTTTAGAGATATAGAATGTACCACATTGAGTTCTGTGGCTAATGTACTGTATTTCTGAAATAGAAAGAACTTTGAAATGAAAAATAAGGACCTGTTCTATACGGTGGTTCTATGTGTTTGGTGAAACTAGAAATTACAAACCACTAACTAGTTAAGCAAAAGTTGAAAATCATTACAGGGAACTGGAATTTTTCTTCAGATTTTATCAAAGAAATGTCCATATTATTACTTTGCTGTGCTGTAACTTCAGGAAAACATCCATACAGTATTTCTGATAACTATATGCCAAAAATTTATTTTTTATGTTCTTTCAGGATATTCTTTGACTTCCCACTGTTGTTTATGTAGTCCCTGGCAATGTCCCATTGAAAAACTAAACCCAGTCTACTTAGTTTCCAGGCCTTGCCAAATATTTCCACTGAGTAATATACATATACATAGCCTGAATTCCAGCTATTTTGATTGGTTACACATTTAAAAAATCTGGTGAAAAAAATTACAGTTATTTCTTTTTGTTAGACTTTCACAGTAGTAAAAATAATTTTGGAGAGTATGGAGATGCATATTTCATAGATGAATGGCAGTCATTTTGTAGATTTAAGAACAGAAATAAATGAATTATAGCAACAGCATACTTTCCCTAAAACTAGCGTCTGTGCTGCACTAAATCAGCTTTATTTTATATAAAAATTATCTGATGCTGGTTGGAAAGTATGGAGATACAGTTTAATATATTTGAAGGACATCAGAGTGATAAGGTGCAATTTAAGACAATGCAGAACTTAAATTGTCTTCAAGCCAGTCCTTAAATAGACATCCTTAGAAGTCAGTCCATTTTTTAAAAAGCTTGCATTCTTTTTAAAAATATAATTACAAAGATAGTTGAAAAAATTAAAAATTAAAGCAGACAAAAAATACTCCATATTTTTATATGGAATCTACCCAGTTGGGCAAATGATCATTACCATTCTGAGTAAGACAGAAGGAGAAAATTGTTCAATTCAGAATTTAAATTGCAGGAAGAACAAGTTTTATTTAGCACTTCTATTACAAGTTCTATTTCTTATTTATCACTTCTGTTACAAGTTCAGATGTTACCTTTATGTTTTTAACACTGCATAAAAATGAAGTACTGTTTAGTTTAAGAAATGATTGGTAGTTGCAATAGAAATCTGGCAAGAAAAATGTTTTTGCTTTTTTTCTATTTTCCCTGTGTACCCTTCATCACACAATATTTATGTGCAATAGAATCATGTAAAATATTATTTATTTATATTAGGATAAAATGCACTGTTTCAAGTCATGTCATATTACTTACTCCTGCCCCAAGGACAAATAAAAATAAAATAGCTAATAAACACAGTCTAAAGAGCCTTAATAAAATGTTTCAATTTTTATCTGTTTCAGTCGAAAATGAAATGTATTTGAGCATGAAATAGCTTCTTTGGGCTCTCCATTTCAAACTTGAAACATTTCCACAATGACCAGACCAGCCCATTTCAAACATATGACAGCTATTTCAAGCTTGAAACACATCTTTTGAACTCTAACTGAACTACTGAGTCTCTTAAAAGTGGTAGGGGAAAAAAAAGTTCAAACTGCATTTGATTAAATAAAAGTGCTGGAGTTAAACTTTTAAAAAGTCTTAATTTTTCCAGATTTAAGGAGTTAGTTTAGATGTATATTTCTTTTATTATGTAAATTAGAAACTAAATCTAAAATAACTATGAATGAGAAGTCTGAAAGAATCACTACTGCTTTTGGAAGGAATTTCTGTCCAGCTATGAAGACTGCTTGCATTAGAACTGCCAGGCTGCTTTTAGCTTGCCTACAGTTGTGAGGGGGGAGGGGCAGGTTTGGAAAGCAAGATGGATTCTATCCAGATGGGATGGGAGGAATGTTGTGGCAAACAGAGATGTTCTTCTCATAACAACTGCCTGAGGATTACCATAATTGGACAATGTGACCTGACCTGTCAGAGAGGGGAGGGAAAGTTTTACTCTTTTAATTATCTTTTTCTTGCCATATTGCCACAGCTGGTTTTCCATTCTTTAGTGCCGGTATGCTGTATCCAATAAAGTTTTGCATTAGAAATTGGAATGGCTCTGGTATATTTACTTTGTTGGAATCCTTAGCCAGAACATTGACAATTTCTTTGCTAAATTAATATTAATTGCATTTTAAAAATTATATACCCCTCCAACTGAAACTTTTCCCCCCAAATCTAACATGGCAGATTCTGTGTAAATATACAAATGTTGAAAAATGACAAGAAAGTTAAATAATTAGTCAACTGAGATTATAGCACAGAAATTAAAATTGCTATCTTCATAGCTGAAGGTAAAACCCCAAAGTTAATGAGATATTTCAGCTTATTCATTAATCAGTAATTGCTAAATAATTACGACATACAAATGCTGGTAATTATTATTTTATGCACTGTGCTCACTGTAGTTTTCAACTATAGCTGCACTTCTGAAAACTAATTGCATGAGGAATAACTTACCAAAATAGTGGTTACAGTTAAAGAACGATTAGAAAGGGAATCAGTTATGTTTGCTGGTTTTCCTTTTTGATTCTCAGTCATATTAAGGCCACTTGCAGGATCCCAGGTTCCAATCTAGAAAACAGGATAAGAGCTTACATATCATGCATGGGTTATGTTTCATCCACTAGAAAAGAAAAATAATAAGACAAAATTAAAACTGCAAATTCTTTCTCCTATTCTCTTATGGTGCAATTTCAGTTATCATTTTCTTAGCGGTAGCTGGTCTAAAAGGTGATTCACCGAATTTCAAAATATGTCTAGCAAAGTGTGGCATTTGGGGTAAAATGATGTATAGAATGTCAAGTGCTTAATTTTCCATTTAAATTCTATCCTCTAAAGTAAAAAAAATAGTAACAAGACCTTGGTATATTCTCCTCACATAAGTTATCTTTCACTGTAGACAAATCTATTCCTTTCTATTCTTCCTGGTGCTAGAAACTTCAGATGCACACACATAAAGATAACCTGTATTCAGCTCTCATAAATTACATTTTGACATTCAACTGCATTCTTCCCTCCCAAGTCAGAAAAAAATATGAAGTGGAAACTCACTCCCACTCCCTTCTATTCAATCACAATTATCCGCTGTTAAAAAGTGATGATTTGTGGCTGCCACTTCAATTTGTTCAGCAGTTGCCAGTTAAGGTAGTACAAATTTTTGAAGACAAATAAATGTATTTCAAAGAGGGGTGCCATTGTTTTAGAACTCAATATATTGCTTCAGAAACAATTTGGCCAAATTAAATTTTCACTTGGATTCTGACACCAAATTGGAAGAATGAAATGAATTCATTCTGAATCCTGGAAATCCAATTTCTGCTGGTAAGTTTAATAGCCAGTTGAAAAACTTTGAGTAAATTACAGCAGCATTATTTTTAAAAAGTTTCTTTAAAAATGATTAGTTTGGGGATCTCTTCTGAAAACTATTGTGAACAAAAGGTACTTTAGAGAAGACATTTTACATTTTATTTCTTGTAGTTCCCTAAAACATATATGACCAGTTCCAACATATTATGCCCTTTGCTGTAATTGGATTACCATGCATTGATGCTAATTTTAACCAGTTATGTTTCTCCAGAAAATATTTAGCATGTTAGCACCACATCTTTCTGCAGTTAGTTTGCTTAGCCTAAATATTTTAATTCTAAAGCTGTCCCAAATGAAAAGTGTTGGCAGCCAGCTGAACAATGATTCAGTAAACCTTAACTAATTCAACCAATCAGAAACAGGTTATAATAAATTAAAGAAGTATGGTTCCAAATGATAGAAGTACTCAGAAAAGCTTCAGCTAACAAATAGAATTATAGAGCCAGAAAGATATTTAAATCAGCACAAGGATATTAGCTAAAGCATCCCTGCCAGTTGAGGGTATTAATGTAGAAAGGAAATGTTAATCTTACTCTATAGATGACATAATTTGAAGAACCATAGGTTCACAGAGTTGGAAGGAACCTTAGAAGTCACCTAGTTACCATATTGTTATCATACCCCACTTCAATTTTCTGTTTCTTCAGCTAAATATTCTCAGCAATTCCATTATTCCCTGATCATCCTCACAGCCCTTTTCAGGAATCTGTTCAAATTGGTCTAAATCTTGGGAATTTATCTGGATACAAGATTTGTGTCAAAGACAGAAAAGGGGTATGTTGGGAAGATATCTAGGCAGGTCTGCAAATTTTTGGCACAATTGTCTACATTTGATATACATTTTGAGAATGGGAGTAGGCTTTTTGTTTTTTCATAAAGCAAATTCTTGGACAAAAATGACCAACCATATAGATAGCAAATTCAGACAAAGAGAGGGAAACCTGTAGTTTGTGAATAAAAATAGTAAACAATGGAAGTTCCTCACTGCTATTACTATTACCTCTTGAATCTTTAGGACATTTAAAAAAAATTAGAGTGACAAGAATGGCATACAAATCCTTTTGAACTTACAGCATTAATATATGTAGATGGTTATCATGAGAGAATGTAGATCTTTTCTTGGGAATGAGAAAGGAATGAGCAAAGTGTTAAAGGGGATCTTTCAGAAAAGATTGCTCAGTCCTGAGGAAGAGGGAAAAGTAAGAAAGAGACTCAAAATGGTTCTTCCTTCATTTTGGGGGCAGAGGGAGCAGACAGAAACTCTGACAGGCTTTAAAGCAGAGTTCCCCAATCTTTTGGGCACCAGGGACCAGTTCTGTGGAGAGGTTTTTCTGTGGACTGGAGTGTGTGTGGTTTTGTGTGCTCCCTGCATCTCCTGGATGCGGCTTTGCTTATTTGTGCAGACCAGTTACTGGCATGCCGCGGTCCGGTACTGGTCCACGGACTGGGGGTTGGGGACCCCTGCTTTAAAGGTTCTGCTTGTCTACCTTATAACATTAAATCCCATTTATTAACCTGGCCTGTCTCAAAGGGCTGACAGTTATAGTATTGCACAGTTTCTGTCAGCTCTTTGAGGTAGAACCAACCATACTAGCTGTAAGGCTATATATTGTAAGGCTATGAAAATGGGATCTTGCAAGTCTAAAAGTACATCTCTTACCTTACTTTTAAAATCTGGGAAGGGTTCCTGCTGAGACATTTGCCACACCCCCATTTCCTACTGACTAATCTTTGGCTCTCGTCTTCCAAGGTCATTCTCGTGTACCATTACAGCTTCTATTACTTTAATATTAATAATGTACAAGTTTTGCATCAATGTAATGACAGCCGTAGTTTTCTATATACAATTTGAAAGAAAAGATCTAGCCACCACAAATCATCTTTTTTTCCCAAAATAGCTTTTATACAGGTAATGAAACTGTGAACATTATATCCAGTAATTTAAATAAATTCATAAAGCAGAATGAGAAATATTATTGTTTTGAAATGTTATCAGTTGTGAGGAAATAACTTGAATACCTTTTCAAGACCTTCCTCCTTAAGACTAATGACATCTAAGTCAAAATCTGTCCTTAAACCATTGGTTTTGTTGAAAGTTATTCTGCCAGTGAGACCTTCCCAGTGAGCCTAGGAAAAATAAGGGAAAAATTATATGTTAGCAGCAAGAAAGAGAGAAAGAGAAATGAATAAATTAATGACTCAAAATAGAAATATTAATTATTCATTAACTTTAATTCATTTTCCACATAACCAATATAAAAAACATCATCCATTTTTTTGGATTTCTGGTATTCTTCTGATAACCAAGCTAACTTTTCTTTAATCCCTGCATACAATACTTTCGATTCCTTTTCTCCCACTATATATCACTTGTTGACTAGGATGATCTTTGAAACATTTTCATTATTTTCTTATTTAAGATACAGGCAATTTTGTTGACTGTTGCTGTCTTTCAGTATATCTCCAGTTATGAGTTTTATAATAGCACATCTTATCATATCGTGTAACACAGTCATTATTGCATTCTCACAAAATATAGTATTAATCTCTAATATTCATTTTTGACTATGGAAAATAAAAAAACAATATGAGTTTTGCCCTAGGTAGAATCCAGCACTGTCCTAGTAGTTTTCTGCTAGTTCAGGTGGATATTATTTTATTCCCTTCAAAGTGTTCATAAGAAAAACAGTAACTGCCTCTTGCCATTGCACCCCAGAAATAACTTTTGCTAACAAAAGCATCCAATTGGATTCTAGCTGCCACTGTTCCTGTAGCAAGAAAAAGGGAATAAATCGGGGTGCAACATGCAGAAATTTGCCCATAGTCATTCCATGAGAAATCACCAAGATTAAGTAAAAGACTGCCGGCGGATAACACCCAGGGGGAGGGACTTCTCTGTGGGTGCGCCTGCCCTCTGGAACCAGCTGCCCATGGAGCTCAGGACTGCCCCCGACCTTCGTTCACTTTGCCGGGACCTGAAGACCTGGCTCTTTGAGCTCTCCGGCCCAGGCTGAGAATTTTTAACTGGGGTTTTTATTTTTTAGGGATGTAATTTAATCTTTTTTAAATTGTTTTTAACTTTTGTATTGATTTGGTTTTAAATACCCTGTAAACCACCCTGAGTCCTTCGGGAAAGGGCGGTATATAAATCCAATAAAATAAAATAAAATAAATAAATCATAGAAATGGATTAGGAGTGGAAGAAAGGGAGTCATTACTTGTATTTAAATATATATGCATCCAACTTCTTCTTCTAAAGTTTCAAATAAGTGGAAATACAATTATGCCCTTCCAAAATGTGGCCAAAAGACCTCTGTTTCCATAAAATGGGTTATATAAAATGTTCTATATCTGCACAGTTATGATCATCGCAAGTTCATTTTAAAGCTCAATGCTTATTTTTGAAATATAGTCAGCTGCCAAAATAGGGGGAAGCAGGGAAAGGATTCGACAACATATACACCTGACCACACATATAAGAAAATACCAAAGTTGGAAGAATTTCCATGTCCATACTAGTGGTCTGCCTGCTAATTAACAGTCCTTGATTTGATTTAATATTGAATGAGGTCCTTGTTCAGTTTCTGGAGACAGCTAACCTTTCCCATTTTAAACTTTAAAAATTGCAGACTCCAATGCTTCTACTCTATTTGCCAAGATTGCCTTATAAAATACAGATAGTCCTTGCTTACTTGGGACTGGCACCACTAGCATTAAGGGCTATGGTCCCTAAGTGGAAAATCACATTACCACAACAGGCTTACGAGCTTACTTCCCCTTCAGTCATTAAGTGAATGACCATGGTAATTAAGCAAAATATCCTCTGACCGTGTCTTACAATTTTACTTCTGCACACACACATACATACACACACACACACACCCCATTGTAATGTCAAGCAGTCACTAAAAGAGGCCGTTGATAAGTGAGGACTATGTGTAGAACACTGAGTTCAAGGTTGATCTGAATCCATAGTTTTCAGACCAGAAACAAACTAAACTCACACTGCTGAAAACAACATTATGACAATTCCATGAACATTGATTTGATTTGATTTGATTTGATTTATTATATTTATATGCTGCCCTTCTCCCTAAGGACTCAGGGTGGCTAACAACAATAAAAACTAAAAAAGAACATGAAAATACAAAATTTAAAAAAGAATTAAACAGTAGATATGTTCAATACATAGTAATTTAACCCCATAAAACCTAATTAAAAACCGTAGTCAGTCCAGGCCCGATTGTTGGAACATCCATGTCTTCAGGTCATGGCGGAAGGACTAAATGTCAGGGGCCATCTGCAGCTCTGGAGGCAACTCATTCCAGAGGGTCGGCGAGCCCACAGAGAAGGCTCTCCCCCTAGGGTGTTGACCGATGGAACTCTGAGGCCGACTCTTGGAGGGGTTGAGCCTGAGCCTGTTCCTTCCCATCCAGACCCGTACCGCCTTCAGGCACCGGGACATCACGTCAAGGGCATCACTGGGTTAGTTTGGGGTGGAGATGAACAACTGGGTATCATCTGCATATTGGTGATACCTCACCCCAAAACCACGAATGATCTCACCCAGCGGCTTCATATAGATGTTAAACAGGAGGGAGGAGAGAACCAACCCCTGAGGCACCCCACAAGAAAGGGGCCTCGGGGTAGATCTCTGCCCCTGCCAATACAAACTGCAAACAGCCCAATAGGTAGGAGGAGAACCACCATAAAACAGTGCCTCCCACTCCCAACCCCTCGAGCCATTGCAGCAAGATACCATGGTCGATGGTATCGAAAGCCGCTGAGAGGTCAAGTAGGACATTACATGTTAAAAGAATATTAGCACTTATTCTACTGCTTAAAAGTATCCATGTCCTACTTCTACATCTTATAATTAAGTAAAATTTGAAACTCATAAAATGTAGGGCCTTTTAGTATAATGTAGGTCTTTCAGAAACTGGGGAGTGTACATTGAAAACATTTAGCATGAAAACAAAATTCAGCAGGGGGAAAAATGGATTGAAAATGGAGCACACATCACAAAGCCAAAGGCATTTGGGCATGCTGAATTTCTAACTAACAAGGGAGCATATCTTGCTCTTGACTTACCTCTTTAATTAGATTCATAAAGCGGGTCCCAAACCTCCATGGTTTGTGGCGATTACACTGTAATGAACTGACAGTCATCTGTGGAAACTGCTGGACAGCAACTGACACCACATGAACAGCATCATACATTAAAGCTGCATCTGTCTGAAATGAGAACACCATCAATGCTGTGAATATGACCCAGAGAAATTGCATCACAGCTAGACAAGGAAAAGCAAGGCATATTCTTTCCACCTTACCTTATGACAGAAGAAAGTGATAATATAGTTTTCTTATTAAGCAAATATATGATGATTAAATTATGTACTACGAGAAGTACACATTTCATCTTCCTTTTTTCAGTAAGAAAAAAAAGGAGAGAAAGAATCTGATTTGAACTGTATGAGGGAATAAAAACATTTAAGATCTTACCCATTCCTTTCTGTCAGGTTCCCTTGCTCCTCAATCGTTTTCTAAATGATATTTCTAAATTTTGTTTACATTCTTATTTTAGAACAATAAATTGAATGAAATTCTTCTTCAATAGATAGAGTTCTTGCTGGGTTGGGATGATGCTTAATTTTAAGCATTTTATCCTACACTTTATATTCAACAGCATTCCCAGCAGAGGCACTTAAAGAAAACTGGGAGAATGATGCACTGTTCTCTTTGAGGCATCATAATAAATTATATGTATGGATTTAATATTTTGTTTTCCACTGACATTGCATGTTTTTTTCTCTGTGTGTGTGAGTATAACTCTGCATCTGTTCTTAGAAGAACCAGTATCTTCTGTTCATTGACAAAATTAGTGAGCTGTGAAATGAATTAATTAACAATAGGAAGCCAAGAGATTACTGAATTTGTCATCACACAACACAACCACAGAGTTAACTTCTATAATGCCCTCCGTACAAATTAATCCCAACTCACTTTACAATAAAACAAAACATTAAAATTGTAAAACCACTCTTAACTGCTAGAGACCATAAGCTGGTACTAAAAGAGATAACACGCGTTTAGATGTAAATGGGTCTCCCGTGGTGACATTTCCAAACTAAAAAGGGGAATAATTCTTCTGTTTAAAATGGGTTGTAGAACAACCTCATGCAGTGTTTAAAACACCTGGAGTTGCTCTCACATGATAGCTTTGTAAAAACATCAGGACCCAAAATGATTCACCAACTTATATTTCAAAGTGCTTTTGAGACTAATGCAAAACCATTGTGAGAGCCAAGTATCTTTTGAATCCTGACATTATGATGGTGAATATGCTTTATGTAAGTAGAGTTTCTAGAAGCAGCATTTTATGCAATTTAAAAGTTAGGAGACAAGCACAAAGTAACAATAACAACAACAGATCCAAATCTTTCTAAAAATCTCAGCTTCTTCCACTATGTTACCTTAACGTACTTTGCACTAATAAATCCAGGTTCCAATGACAAATGTGGAAGATATATGCTCTGACAAAATTCTGCATCAGTTTGATCCAAATTCTATGGCAAGAATGCTCCACTCTTCCACCAAAAATGCCTCCATTATGCAGTATATGTCTTGGGGATCATATTTTCACATTTTCACACACACCTATTTTCATGGACTACATTAATAGATAAGTAGGGAAAGAACATGCAGTAGATGATGCTGCTAGGAGCAAGGAAGATTTTTTTTTTAAAAAAGAATGTGGTCATGTACAGGTAGTGTTTGACTTATGCCCACAACAAGTGAGACAGTTGCTAAGTGAATCTTGCTCCATTTTACAAGTTTTCTTGCCACAGTTGTTAAGTGAATCACTGCAGTGGTAAGTTAGTAACCTGGTTGTTAAGTGAATCTGGCTTCCTCATCAATTTTGCTGGTCAGAAGATTGCAAAGGGTGATCACATGATGGCGGGACACTGCAACTGTCATAAATAGGAGTCAGTTGCCGAGCATCTGAATTTGGATCACCTGGCCCTAGGGATGCTGCAACAGTCATAAATCACTTTTTGGTGCCGTTGTAACTCCAAATGGTCACTCAGTGAAATGTTCTAAGTTGAGGACTACCTGTATTGCATTGGTGGCAGGAGAAAGAACAATGCTTTCCCTCTGTCTTTCCTGGTGTTCTTGTTCCAACTATGGATAATTATTAAATTATGATCTCCCAAACCCAGGTTTGTATAGCCAATAACAAAAAAACTTGGGGAAATGTTGCCTGAATTTTATCTAGAAAGATTGCTGGCTGGGCCTGCTGAGAAATGAAAAAAGCTGAAAAGGTTTTATTCTTAAAGCAGCAGGTGGTAGCTAAGTGGACAAGGGGTGACAAAAGGGTTGTTTTCAATGGTCAGAGATAATTTGGTTCATAAAAATAGTTTAGTAAAATTCTGAGGCTTTGAAACTCGATTTCCAAAGTCATCTGGCAGTATCAATTTTTCCCACCACATATTTTCCATATTAATTATACAACCTTGATACTGCTTCATTGTATTTCCAATGCTGTGGAGAAGTGTCAGTATGATATATATATATATCTTTGGTCATTCGGGTTTTTCCCCACGTAGAATTGAAGGTACTCATGATAACATCACATGACATCACCACCAAGGTGGCTTAAGAGGCAAATAACACTGCCTAATATGCAATCAGCCCAGGTTCGAATCTCAGAAGGGTATAGCTGACTGATGAAGACTAAAGAGTCAGAAATGCATTTCAGTTTCCCTTTAATTCTTTGTTAGTAATTTACACAAATATATGAACTGTCCAGTGTGACTACAGCCTGTTCGATGGCCTTCAAGATAGGCTGAAAACAGGAAATAAAGATTTGCCCCATGTTTGGGGCCTAGCAAGGTAATCTAAATAGTTAACATTTGAAACATATATATACATATATATATATATGTGTGTGTGTGTGTGTGTGTGTATACACACATAGATATATACATATATATACATATACATACATATACACACACGCACACACACACACACACACACACACACATATCTTCCCTTGCAAAAAAAAGCTAACAGAGCGAGAGAGACCTTGTGGCTTAAGAGGCAAATAACACTGCCTAATATGCAATCAGCCCAGGTTCGAATCTCAGAAGGGTATAGCTGACTGATGAAGACTAAAGAGTTAGAAATGCATTTCAGTTTCCCTTTAATTCTTTGTTAGTAATTTACACACACACACACACACACACACACACACACACACACACACACACACATATATATATATATATATATATATATATATATATATATATATATATATATATATATATATATATATATATATATATATATATATATATATATATATATAAATTGCATTTTGAGGTTTCTGCTGAAAATTCCATAAAATAATATCCAGGCAAGGATAGCTGAACCGTTCTAGATTTTGAAAGAGCTGACTTCAAAAATGGCAAAGAATAGGGGGATTCTATGGATGGAAATCCTACAAGGGGAAAAAAGTGCACGGGTTTATAAAACTCTGAAAAATTAGAAAATAAAAGGCCAAATTAAAAAAAAAGAAAATAGAGAAAGAAAAACAAGACACTCTTGACAATGACAATTCACTTCATATAGATGAGTGCAGGATGTTTGGGAAACTGAAAAATGAGAAAATAAAGGCCCAAATAACAACAAAATAGAGAAAGAAAAAAAGACAATTCACTTCATATGGATGAAATAAATATTCTACTCTGCTCTACTCTTCTCTATTCTGTTCTATTTTATTCTATTCTATTTTCTTTTTGAATTTGGATTTTTGTTTTGCTTCTTATTGTTTTTAGAAAACAAGCTTTGTAAAACTCAATAAAATCAAATTTTAAAAATACAGATGAACTAAATCCAAGTAGCAAAATTGAGCAATATAAACATTTTTTGTTATTTCTGTTAATGGGTAAAGTAAATATACGATCAATCAGATTAATAATTCAGAAATTGTTATTGTGGGTTGTTATGAATATTACTCAACCAGACAAAGTTGCCATGGAATTATATTTTATTGATTCACTATGTTAAAATGAATAGAATAAAATATAAAAGAATAGAGCTGGAAGGGACCTTGGAGGTCATCTAGTTCAACCCCCTGCTCAAACAGGAAAACCTATACCAGGGGTAGGCAACCTCGGCTCTTTTATGACTCATGGACTTCAACTCCCAGAATTCCTGAGTCAGCTGACTCAGGAATACTGGGAGTTGAAGTCCATGAGTCATAAAAGAGCCGAGGTTGCCTACCCCTGACCTATACCATCTCAGACAGGTGAATGTCTAATCTCTTCTTAAAAATCTCCAGTGATGGAGTGCCCACAATTTCTGGGGGTGAGCTGTTCCACTGGTTGATTGTTCTCAAAGTCAGGAAATTTCTCCTTAATTCCAGGTTGCTTCTCTCGTTCATCAGTTTCCAACCATTGTTTCTCATCCTTTCCTCTAGGGCTTTGGTGAACAACCTGGCCCCTTCTGCTTGTGGCAGCCCCTTAGATACTGGAACATTGCTATCTCTAGAAAAGAGTTTTTGAGTAAGGGAAATGAATGATATGCATTCCACTAGATACTGGATTTACTGAATTACAGAATAACAGAGTTGGAAGGGACCTTGGAAGTCTTCTAGTCCAGGGATGTCAAACTGCCAGCCCACGGGCCAGATGCATCACGTGGAAGCCGCACCCACTCCATTGCCGGCAATGGCAAAACAGTCCCAATACATTGTGCAACGTCACGTGGTGATGCAAATTTGACATATCTGTTCTAGTCCAACCCCCTGCTTAAGCAAGAGACTCTATATGATTCCAGTCAAATGGCTGTCCAATCTCTTATTTTATTCTTCATGTAAAAGAAATGTATTGCCTTGATATACAAATGAAGGCATGATAGTTATTTATTTATTAGAACTCTTTCATTTTGCACAATTAAAAGTGGCATAGATAGTACTCCCTCCTTTTATTTTCCTCACAACCATAATTCTATGAGATGGATTGGTCTGAGAAAAAGTGACTTTATTATCTATATTCCTGTCTGTCCGCCTGCCTGCCTGCCTGCCTTCATCATAATGATATGTTGAATGCAGAAGTCATGAGATAAATAATCCCTTCTAATGAAAAATGCCAAATTTGCAACAGATATAAGTATAATTTAGAGCTGACTATATCAATAGTCCACTTGATGTACAAAATATACTATTTAATAGATCTCTGTTGTGTTATTGAAGCTCATCCTTCAGGGATAATGTTGGATAACACAAAATGTACGAATATTAGTTCTGCATTCATTATGAAAATTAATCTCTTGAAAGACTATAAAGAAAGCACAACCCAATTTGTTTGCTGGAATTAGATAACACAGACTTGTTACAATTTCAACTTTCAGCTTTCTGCATATAGTACAGTACTGAAAAAGCCATTAGCTAGCTGTTAACTCCCTCTAGCAGATAAGAATTCATGTTGATTAATTGTTTCTAGATTCAACTGAGATATTACACAGATCTTCAAAGTGGTGCTTTGCTTTAATGGAGATTTTAAGTGCCTACATAAAGTCCTTCAAGTGACTAAGTGCTACCACTTTGCCTTAGTTGACAAAACTGCTTCTGCGCATGCACAAAAGCTATTGGTGAGCTCGATCAGATGAGTGAGGCCCATCCCTCAAATATTCATCAAGACAAAGAAAAGAGCCTCTTCAATACACTAGAAAAATGTCAAGAAGGAATAATATATTTCTCTAAGAAAAAGCACTTCCTTAAGTTGTGTTAGCCCCCCCTCGCCGAGTAGAGGAAATTAGAAAACAGCTTCACAGGAAGACCAGAAATGGGCTGTAAATGACAGAATTTTGATTATACTCCTCTCCTTCCAGTGAATCAAGGAGGGACTTGCATGAGCCACTTCCAAGTATTATTTTGTTTCTCAAGACTTTCTCCTTTTACCTTGGTAACGGTTCTTGCTTATTTTTGTCAAAATCATCTCCTTTACTCTCTACAGGCAGGTCACATATGGTATATTGAAATTATATTACTTGTATCAATGGTTCACTTCAATTAAACTAAGACAAAAGCACTACAGTACTGGTATTATATTGCATAATATCTTCCTGGTTGTTTTCAGCGGATTATTTTATAACAAAATGTTTGAAGTTAGTATTTGTTTGAAGTTAACATTTTCTCAATTTATCAATTCTAATAAAATTAAGCCAAATGTTGTCTGAAAATTAAAAAGAATATACTTTTGAATATGTATTTGTACTTTAGTGAAATTCAGTGATAACTATGGTTTGTTGTTGCTATTTTTTTCAAGTCACTAAACTTTTGGCAAAAATAGATTCAAAAAAATGTTAAAGTAACTTTCCTGATACAGGCAGTGGCGTAGCGTGGGGGGTGCAGGGGGGGCCGGCCGCACCGGGCGCAACATCTGGGGGGGCGCGCTCACACTGAGCTGCTCAGGGAGCCCCAAGGGCTGCCCAGAGTTGGCTTGGCGTGACAGAAACACCATATTAACACTAAAAGCACGCGCGCTGCCCAGCGTGCAATCGTATCTGTAACAGCCGTTTTGTTCTCTTAATAACAGGAATAATTACACCCCGCCCCTTTGTCCCGAGAGACACGTGGTCTCGATTGTGGCTTGCAGTAGACTCGCGGCGGGGGGCTGCAGCACACCTCGTCGTTTACCAGCCCTCGGAACTGTTTGGCGGAGTGTCCAGCGCTGCTCGCCGTTTGTAATAAACAGGGGTCTTCAAACTTGGCCCTTTTATGACTTGTGGACTTCAGCTCCCAGAATTCCTCAGCCAGGCTGAGAGGAGCTGAAGTCCACAAGTCATAAAAGGGCCAAGCTTGAAGACCCCTGGTAATAATAAAGAATGAGGCCCGCAGACGGCGAGAAGGCTGAAAGGGGCGTCGCTCGCTCCCGAAGACAAACTTAAATCTTCCTTGAGCTGGTTTTCGCTGCGCGCGGGCGCGCGCAAAAGAGAGAGAGAGAAAAAAAGAGATCTCCGAAGGGAACCAGGGAGGGGGAGGGGCGGCCTGGCGGAATGCGCCTTGTTCTAATTGTGGAATATAGGGCAAGGCTTCCGTTCCGCCCCCGCCCCGCCCCCGCCCCCCCCCCCAGCCTGAGCCTGCCTTGCGTGGCTGGTGGCTCTCCTGCGGTAATTGCAGCAGAATCCCAAGCAGACATTTCTTCCTCTAGGGCAGCGTTTCCCAACCTTAGGAACTTGAAGATGCGTGGACTTCAACTCCCAGAATTCCCCAGCCGGCTGGCTGGGGAATTCTGGGAGTTGAAGTCCACGCATCTTCAAGTTCCTAAGGTTGGGAAACACTGCTCTAGGGAATGTGGCGGAGTTTTCTAACCTCGCGGGGAAGGGGTAAATCGGACCTCCTTTGTCTGCTTGGTGTGTTAGGACCAGTGGCGTAGCGTGGATAAGCAGCGTCTGGGCAGAAAATAGGTCGGGCGCCGCAGCAAGTATGAATTCCTGGGGTTCAGCCTAAGCAGGCAAAGCTGCAGGGTGGGTTGGTTGGCTTTTCCGGCTTTGGAATAACCTTGGGAAGCTGAGGCATTGTAAGTTGGAAGTCATTGTTTGTTGCCTAACATGTTGGGTCACCCCACACCACATGCTAAGCCATAAACCGTGGTTGGTATCCAGGGTTTAGGACAAGATGGAGAAAACTAGCCAATTATGGGATCATAAATCTTGATGAAGCCCATCATCGCTCCATGTGATGTATGCACTCAATCTACAAACGTAGTCCAAGCCTATTCACATCTGTTGTAAGGTCATTCTCTCGTGGGGTTTATCTTGACATCCACTAAGAGTGGAACAAACATGCCCCATTAACCATTTTCAACGCCATGTCCTCTCTTTGTCTCATCCTAAATCACAGCTGAGGCACCTTAAAGTTGCCTTGTTTCAGTTTTAAACTAGCATTTTCCCTCTTCTCCAGAGACCCTTTTTTGCCTTGAACCTAACTCAGGGGTAGGCAACCTTGGCTCATTTATGACTCATGGACTTCAACTCCCAGAATTCCTGAGCTAGTGGAAGAGACTCGAGTGCTAAAATCCACAGGTTAGGGGGCGCAAATTACTTGCCTTGCCCCGGGTGCTGACAACCCACGCTACGCCACTGGATACAGGTTTCCAGTAAGCTTTGTCATAGCAACAGAATATTTATATTTCTATAATCAGATTAGGTAAGAACATACTGCACAGAGATAAAGCAGATTCAATAGCAATTCCTACCAGTGCTTTGTTTCTAAAAAAAAAAAAAGGTGCCGGAACTCAGAGGTGCTGTCACTGGGAGCGATGCCGGTGTCTTGCTATGGCGTCGCCACCTGTCCTTTGCACCTCCACCCCTGTGGCTTGGAGCCACATGCCGCAGGGATTCCCCTCACCACAGCTGCGTTTGCCATGCTGAGACCTGTGCTGAGCCCCCACCCGGAGCTGCTCCGAACCCTGACCCAGAGCTGTGTTCCTCATGGCAGTGGTCTCCGGTGCCAAACAGCTGATGGCCTCTGGCACCGGCACTCATTCACTTACTGCCCCGTTGCTTCCAAATGCAGTAAGTGAGGGAGGGAGCAAGTGGCGTTTGGAAGCGTTTGTAACCAATGGGGCAGTAAGTGAGTGAGTGAATGAGCAAATGGCATTTGGAAGCGACAGCGCAGTAAATGAGTGAGTGAGCAAGAGGCCTTTGAAAGAGATGGAATGAGTGGGGGAGAGACTGAATGAGGTGCCTTTGAAAGAGACGGAGGAGTGAGTGAGAGCGACTGGAAGCTTTTGTGATCAAAGTGTGAGTAAGTGGGGGGGCTTTAAAAAGGGAAAAGTGACGGGGAGAAGAGAAAAAGAAAAGGCACTGACTTCTGACTTCTTCTGTTACCGGAGTAGAAGGAAGCATTAACATTGAACCTCAACTTTTTGCTTTTCTATAATATTATAAACTAGCCATTTCTATAACAATAAATGAATCTAACCAATGAAACCCAAAATACCCCCCCTTTTTTTAGTCATCAAGTTTTTGACACCTTGTTAAGCACTGGTGGTGCTTGAATATTGTCATGTCCTAAAAGTGGTACAATTTCTGAAAAGGTTGAAAAGCCCTGATGTAAATGCAGCCTAAATTGTTTATTGCCATCCTATTTGCAAATAATATCTTACTTATCTAGTTGAGATGGTGTAGTTGGACAGCAGGGAGGGGTGCAAAGTTCCTGCCTTCACTGCAGACAACTTGCCTGTGCAACGTTTGCCGGCCGGGTCTTTTGGCATGCTCAGCAGCAATTCCTATTGGCTTTCAAAAGCCAATAGGCCAGGCGAAGGCAACCTTGGCTCTTGTATGACTTGTGGACTTCAACTCCCAGAAGATGTTACATAACACAACATCAACTGGAAGATGTTAAACTGTCCTTCTGTTTCTTTCCTTCCCAAAAATTGTGTTAATGAGTCCTCTTTAAGCTCGGTTGATCAGCTTGTCCTGGATTGTTTTGCCGCAAAACAGAATGGTTTGCAAGTTGCAGTTGTGATATATCTCATTTTAGATATATCACATATAATTGAAGATTGTAATTAGTTGTGTGTGCACGTTCAGCAAGTGTTAGGTATTTGTGCTGGCATTTCTAGGCCTCTTTTCAACCACATCCAGAAAAATTTGTAACAAACATTGGAATTCTCAAGGCCATGTTTGGTATTTCCCAGCAATCTGTTACTGGAAGGAAAAAGCAATCCCTGCTGCGATACAGATCCCAGAGAAGCATTTGCATGTATGCAGGTATTCTTAGGGTGCCATAGTTATGGATGAAAAATATTGGTTGCAGAGTTGGCATTTCTGGATGTAATACAGATATTTTGGACTTATTTTTGTTTCTTTACATGTTTGATATTTTTAAAAAGGCATATGCTACTGACTACACTTATGCACATATGTAACATCTTTTACTAGGATACATGACCACTGCTTGTTCAGAATGTGAAAAGTGAAAGATTGTGACTAAACAAAATTTTTAATGTACAGATAATACCACCAGAAATTATTTTAGCCTTTTTAATAAATGTTGTTACTGATGTTAACTTCACCATGGAAAACATCATATATTGTTACGTATATACTAGGTTAATTATTTAAAGACTGAAGTGCAACATAACTAGATTCTAAATAATCTATTTTTCAAAACACACAACAGTCCAAACAGTAAAAGTAAAGTCTAAATTAAGAATATTTCATTCTTAAGAATTGTTTAATTTAAAATGGTTTAGTTGTAATACAGTATACAAAAGATACTATTTTTTTCTAGCATCAGTTAAATTAGACATATTACATTGAGAAAAATGTTTCTCATTTCTTTCCTGTTACCTTTATTGATTTCATTGCAGAGATGTTAACATAGGAAATGGATTATTTTGTTATCTAATTTTACTTTCCAAAAGACCGAAGCAGATAAAAATGTGAGGTTCTTTCCTGTTGGCTTTTTTGAATTAGCTGTTTTAGATTCTAAAAGTTTAGTTCCTAAAGAAGTAACTTTGTAAATAATTTTAATGTCCTCCTCTAGTGCAGGGTAGGCAACCTGGGCTCTTTTATGACTCAAGGACTTCAACTCCCAGAATTCCTGAGCCAGCATGGCTCAGCTTGGAAACCTCTCTCTTTCCCCTCAGCGTGGCTGGCTCAGGATTTCTGGGAGTCCATGAGTCATAAAAAAGAGTCAAGATTGCCTACCACTGCAATAGGTTTTCGAAAGCCAATAGAGGGAGCTTTTTTTTTTTTTGCAAAAAAAAAAAGGTGCCGGAACGCCATTCTGAGCGTTCTATGAGAAAAAAGCCCTGGTTCCTACCATATCATTCTGATAAAAAAAATCATCCATTAAAAAAAATCACAGTCTGAAAGCACAGACAAAATAAATTTGTTTAATTGCAGCACAATATCTTTGATATTTTTGATTATGTGCCATCAAGCTGTTTTCAATGTTTAGTAACCACATATATAGATTTTCTCTATGATGGTCTTTCTCTAACTTGGTCCTTCAATTCATTGCCACTGTAAATGATTCCTTCTATCTTGCTCTGTTTGTCATTTTCTTCTCTTTCCTTCCACATTAGATATCTCTCCAGAAAGTTAGGTATTTGAGTCCAAAGTAATTTGAGCTTGGTTGTTTGTCCCATAAGTAAAAACTCTGGATTTGTTTGATGATTCATCAGTTTGTTTCTTACTTGTCCAAAGTATTCTCAGGAGTCTTCCCCAACACCAAAGTTCAAAAATGTCAATATTATTCCTATCTTGCCTCAACTTTTACTTTCATAGACTGTAATAGGGAATATAATGTCTTGCAAACTTCTGTAGATATAAACACATCACATTTGAATATCTTTTCCAATGACTTCACGGATTCTATATCAAGTGATAGCCTGCAGAATATTTTTTGACTACTTGTTTCTTTATTGTTGATAATTGATTTTGAAAGGCAGAATCACTATCCACCACTTTGGGAATGCTGTACTAATGTCAGTCCTATGACTTGGGAAGATCTGGAGTTGCTAGCAGTCTAGAGCAGGGGTGTAAAACTACTGGCCTGTGGGCCAGACATGTCATCCAGAAGCCACACCCACCCCATTGCTGGCAATGGCAAAACAGTCCCAATACATCTCACGACGTCAAGTGACATCGCGGGTTTGACATGTCTGGTCTAGAGTATACTTCAATACCATTTGTATATTGTAACAGCATCATGAAAGCCTATGAAACACCTTCAGCTTCAATTTATATTTAACCCAATCCAGTTGAAGTTGTTTTGAGTTGATTTCTCAAACTTCCTACTTTCCCAGGTGTCAAGTTATGTAACAGCATTACATCTTCCTCCTTTTTTGTATGAAACCCCACATTCCATCATAATTCCTGTCCCCCATACCACCTTTCTTGCCAATCTGTTCCTGTTCCCCAAATATACTAGATTGGAAACCTGAGACCACGGGTCATTCATGCCACTATATATGCATCATCTTCCTTCACCAAATTGTTTCCTTTGTAGTGCCAGATAAAGAGGGATCCTCTGGTGTCCTACCTTCCATCTCTACCTGCTGCTGTGAATTCTTATTATTCACAGTTTTGTTTCCAGCAGCTATGATAGATATAGAGATTTGTATAAATCATGGACATTCTAGTGTCCCTGTTTACACTTGCCCTTTGCTCCATTTTTGCCAATTAAATGTTTTGATGCTTAATAAATATAAAGCTTTTTTTCCCCTAGCTGTATTGAGTGGTGCACATGCATTGACTAGAAGTTGCTGGATACAAACTAAACTTGAAATTTCACCCACAGTAATTTTCCAACATTCATTTCATCTAATGTAAGACATAATAAAATTAATACAATCTTTCAGGGTTGCACCACCTAGAGCAGGGGTCTCAAACTGCTGGCCCACAGGCCAGTTGCCTCATATGGAAGCCGCACCCATTCCAGCTCCGGCAATGCAAAAAAAAAGTCACAATACGTCATGACACATCACGTGACATGACAAGTTTGACACCCATGATTTAGAGCAGGCATGTCAAACTCATGATGTCACATGACGTCACACGAAGTATCATGACTTTTTCCCCATTGCCAGCAATGGGGTGGGTGCGGTTTCTGTATGATGCAACCGGCCCATGGGCCAGCAGTTTGACATGCCTGATCTAGAGCTACAAAGTGCTATATTTTTTTTTCAGAAGGCAACTAAACTATTATTTTTTCCTTGAGAAAGAAGAAGAAAATGTTTTGCTTCTCATTCAAGAAGCTTCATGAGTTCTGATGGCTGGGGGATGGAAGGATACTATTCCCGAAAATAAGACCTATCCCGTAAATAAACCTTTGCTTGATTTTTGGGGGTGGGCATAATATAAGCCCTACTCCAAAAATAAGCCCTAGTTTTGGGCTGAGGCACAAACCTAAAAGCAAGTAAGGCGGGGTTGGTGGTGTGGAGCTGCCCCACACACCCCACACCCACCTACCTTGCAGCCAGGCCTCTCTTCTCTGGCCCACTTCTTCTGCAGCATCCCCAGGCTTGCATTTTGCAATCAGAAGCCTTTTTGGAAGGCCACTGCAGCCGAGAAATGAGCTATGGATTCAATCCAAAGCTCGGTTCTGAAAAACTCTGCAGCAGATCCATAGCTCGGTTCTCGGCTGCAGTGACTTTCCAGAAAGGCCTCTGACTGCGATATGCAGGCCAGAGCTCCATTCTCAGTTGCAGAATGAAGCTGTTCCTTCAGCCGCAGAAGAAGTGGGCTGGCTGGGCAGTGCTGGAGGTGAGTGGAAAAGACACACACAGCCCTGAAAAAAAAACCTGGTGCCTCTTTTGGGGGCAACCCCCCCAAAACAAGACCGTGTCTTATTTTCAGGGAAACATGATAGTACCTATCCTTCCTTCCCCCTGCCATCAGAACAGATGTTTCTTAGGTGAGAAACAAAACATTTTCTTCTTTCTCAAGAAAACAAAACAGTCCAGTTGCCTTTTGAAGAAAAAAGGCATCTTTGAGACAACTTTGACTGGATGAGTGAACATCTCCACAGGCACCTAGAGCCTCATGTTACTTCCTTCGGATGCAGTCCCTTCAAACATTGCTACCAAATTGTAATTTTAACATGACTGAATGCATGAAAAAGACATGTATATTTTTCTGCTCCTAAAACATACACAGTTAGTAATAGTAATTACAAAGATTGTTGGCAAGTGATTGGGGGGAAACAGCCTAAAGGAACAAGTTGTCCTGCACCTCCACAGTGTAATAAAATATATAGTCCCTGGAATAATTTCTCTTAATTCTCACTGACTCCTGCATCCATTTTGCTGAGTGAGATTTAATAAATCTTCTGGTCTCAAGATTAAATTTTACTGTTTTATGAACTGTAAAATTGCACTATAAGCCTATTAAAGCTGGTGTTCTCTCACTTCTTGACACACTTAAAACTCTGCCCTGGGGTATAATTAAAAAAGCAGAAAAGATTTTATTTTCATCACTGCAGTTTATCCCAACTGGGGGCAAAATATGAATATCAGCAAGCCTTCAAACAATTTAAAAAAAAAACACTTTCTAATTTGACCCAAGTAGAAAACAGCTATTTTGGAGAGGGGGTAGTTTTTCTCATTAATATTAATATTGATATCATAGGCAACATTATTTTAAGAATACCAATATTTACCCAGTGAATCCTAAGAAATTTGTAAATTTAAGATAATATAAGTTGCAGAATGTTAACTACAAAAATGCCTTCATATCCTCAGAATTTAGAAGAATTGAGACACAGCATAATGAAAAGAAATCTCTCCTTTTAAAAAAGATACTGACTTGATCATCAGAAAGAGACTGGTATCATCTTTTCTGTCTAACTAATTTTATTAAAAGCCATAATTTTTTATAAGCTGCAGATCATGTCATTAGATGTTGTACAGTTTCTGAAATTTGTAGGGTTTAAATTGGGATGAGGAGGGAAGGAAAAGTGGGGGAGGGGAGAGAGAGGAAAATATAGGTTGGTAATACACAGGCAGGTTATATCTGAGACAGATTGCAAATGCCTTATCAGTTAACAGGCATCTGAGTCAGGAAGTTAGTTGAGCTTTACTGCTGTTGATGTGTTTTTCTGTGAGTAGGATCATGTTCTATGTTTGAGCACCAAGGGTTGTATGTTATGGTATACCATTCAGAGTCATATGCTGCCTGGTACATATACCACCTAGAGTCACCCTATGAAATGCATGGCCAAATAAGTAAATAGTCTGAAACTGACTGAAATTCACTGAAATCTTTTGATGCATGCGAGTTCAGCCATTTCTCACATGATAGTGCTTTTGAACTCTCACTCTTTGTTAGAATATTCCAGGATACTGAAATGCTGATATGTTCTTGTTGTGAGTCCTGATGTCAAATTTGTGGACTTCCAGCTATCAAGATCATAATCACTAAGGCCCAACAGTACACCTTGCAATTACACTTGTCGACTTTGTATTGAGCTGTAATTTCTTTGCCTTTGGCAATATATGTACCTACAAATCAGTGGGACAGCCAGAAACACATGTATGGCCTCTCAATATACCAGTACCAACATCTTAACGGCAAGAGGAACACTTTCTTAACTTTCGTTTCCTAAATCTCTTCTTTGACTTGAGATTAATTAATTACATTTTCATCAACAACTCTAATCCACCATGAACTCCAGCCTAGACTTATCAATGGAACAAGTCTACTTCCTTGTTGTCACAATAAAACTACAAAATGGAAATATAAACACACAATATAGGAAATCTATATACATACATGTTTCCAGTTTATGTCTGAATAGACCACAAATCTATCATTTGCGTGGTTTTATGCAGCAGAATAACAGAACAGAACAACAGAGTTGAAAGGGACCTTGGAGGTCTTGAAGTACAGCCCCCTGCTCCAGTAGGAAACCCTATGCTGTTTCAAACAAGTGGCTGTTCAGTCTCTTCTTAAAAGCCTCCAGTGATGGAGCACCCACAACTTCTGAAGGCAAGATCTTCCACTGGTTATTTGTTCTCACAGTTAGGAAGTTTCTCCTTGGTTCTAGGTTGCTTCTCTCCTTGATTAGTTTCCATCCATTGTTTCTTGCCTTGCCTTCTGGTGCTTTGGAGAATAGGTCAACCCCATCCTCTTTGTGGCAGCTCCTTAAATATTGGAACACTGCTATCATATCACCCCTAATCCTTCATTTCACTAGTCTAGTCATACCCAATTCCTGCAACCGTTCTTCTATGTTTTAGTCTCCAGGACCTTAATCATCTTATTTGCTCTTCTCCACAACAACAGCATTTGTTCTGACCCACTTGATAGAGATGCTCAGGTTGCCTGACCTATCCACCCATTTGGGATCAATAGGCAAATCAATAGAACCAAATCAATTTGCAAGGACAACTTATTAAAAGATGACCACAGAAATAGAACAGAAAGCCCCTGCTAGTCACCTACAACTTTCAGCTCAAATTATTTAAAAACATTATTAATTAATAGACACAAGTTTGATATCAGGATTCAGATCAAAGACACAGTAATATCAGAGCATTCGGACATCCCAGGATACTGTTTACCAGACCTCAGTGTAACTGTTTTGGGAAAAATGGAATTTTAAAAGCATCATCAAGTGAGAAATTGCTAAACTTACATAGATCAAAAGGTTCCAGGCAATTTCAAAAGGTCTCTGAAAACATAATGAGTTTTTATTACATTAATATACAGTTCTTAAATAATAAAGTATTACAATCTGTCTCATGTGTAAGATGTGTAACCAATCTATCTTCCCCTCCCTTTCTATCCAATCTTGCTTCACCTCACCCCATTTTAAACCCTACATCAATTTGGTTATGGTATATCTCTGATGACATGAGCTGCACCTCACAAAAACTTTTGACTTTGTATAACATGTTAGTGAAAAAAGATGCTACCAGATTCCTACCTGATTTTTTGGCCACCATAGACCAACACGGCTCTCCTCCTAAAGTAATTGACATCATATACAGCACTATAATATACATACAATATAAATTGTATTTTCAATTTCCATTTAGCATATTGAGATTCTTTAAGTCTGAGTTTAAAAGTAATAGTTCACCTTAAGAAGTAAAGCTATCACTTATTTCAACAGGCAAGAAAGATGTATATTTAAACACTACTAAAATACAAGAACATAGGAATGCTCGGCTTTTTGGTGCTTAGTATTTCTATTATTTTCACAAATTAAATGTTTTGTTAAAATATTAGCAAAATTAGGAAATATCTGATTTGTAGCTTTAACATCTCATCAGAAAAGCCTTAATGTAGCACCCATAGATAGCATAATGAACACACATTACAACAGGAACATAACAGTGCTCATGTTACAATGTTGGACAAAGGAGAATCTTATCAATAATACTGTTTAACTATCAGGAAATTATTTTTAAGAAGGCACTAAAGTGCAATCATCACCATACAGATGACATTTATCTCTCTGGTGTAGGGGGTCATACAGTTTCAAAATGAACAATTAGTAAATTTCCCTATGCTCCTTTCATAAAGAGGCCTTGAATACTTCTGTATCCTCTGAAGAAATCAGTTTTAAAATTAGATTTTCCTATATCACCTTATGTTATTTTCTCCACAACCCTGAATCTCTGAACTAATCAATTTTTCCAAAGTTACACAAAACTACAACCAGATTTCCTATCTTTTGTTCCAATGGCATATACCTCCTCCCTGAAAAGAATTAGCATATTTTTCCAATGCGCCTAAATACCTACAATCATGGCCGAAATTGTTGGCACCCCAGAAATTTTTCCAGAAAATCAAGTATTTCTCACAGAAAAGTATTGCAGGAACACATGTTTTGCTATACACAGGTTTATTCCCTTTGTGTGTATTGGAACACAACAAAAAAGGGAGTAAAAAAAGCAAATTGGACATAATGTGAAACAAAACTCCAAAAATGGGCCGGACAAAATTATTGGCACCCTTTCAAAATTGTGGGTAAACAAGATTGTTTCAAGCACGTGATGCTCCTTTAAACTCACCTGGGGCAAGTAACAGGTGTGGGCAATATAAAAATCACACCTGAAAGCAGATAAAAAGGAGAGAAGTTCACTTAGTCTTTGCATTGTGTGTCTGTGTGTGCCACGCTAAGCATGGACAACAGAAAGAGGAGAAGAGAACTGTCTGAGGACTTGAGAACCAAAATTGTGGATAAATATCAACAATCTCAAGGTTACAAGTCCATCTCCAGAGATCTAGATTTGCCTTTGTCCACAGTACGCAACATTATCAAGAAGTTTGCAACCCATTGCACTGTAGCGAATCTCCCTGGTCGTGGACAGAAGAGAAAAATTGATGAAAGGTTGCAACGCAGGATAGTCCGCATGGTGGATAAGCAGCCCCAAACAAGTTCCAAAGGAATGCAAGCTGTCCTGCAGGCTCAGGGAGCATCAGTGTCAGTGCAAACTATCTGTCGACATTTAAATGAAATGAAACGCTATGGCAGGAGACCCAGGAGGACCCCACTGCTGACAGAGACATAAAAAGGCAAGATTACAGTTTGCCAAAATGTACTTGAGTAAGCCAAAATCCTTCTGGGAAAATGTCTTGTGGACAGATGAGACCAAGATAGAGCTTTTTGGTAAAGCACATCATTCTACTGTTTACCGAAAACGAAATGAGGCCTTACAAAGAAAAGAACACAGTACCTACAGTGAAATATGGTGGAGGTTCAATGATGTTTTGGGGTTATTTTGCTGCCTCTGGCACTGGGTGCCTTGAATGTGTGCAAGGCATCATCAAATCTGAGGATTACCAAAGGATTTTGGGTCGCACTGTAGAGCCCAGTGTCAGAAAGCTGGGTTTGCGTCCGAGATCTTGGGTCTTCCAGCAGGACAATGACCCCAAACATACGTCAAAAAGCACCCAGAAATGGATGGCAAGAAAGCGCTGGAGAGTTCTGAAGTGGCCAGCAATGAGTCCAGATCTGAATCCCATTGAACACCTGTGGAGAGATATTAAAATTGCTGTTGGGAAAAGGTGCCCTTCCAATAAGAGAGACCTGGAGCAGTTTGCAAAGGAAGAGTGGTCCAAAATTCCGGGTGAGAGGTGTAAGAAGCTTATTGATGGTTATAGGAAGCGACTGATTTCAGTTATTTTTTTCCAAAGGGTGTGCAACCAAATATTAAGTTAAGGGTGCCAATAATTTTGTCCAGCCCATTTTTGGAGTTTTGTTTGACATTATGTCCAATTTGCTTTTTTTCCTCCCTTTTTTGTTATGTTCCAATACACACAAAGGGAATAAACCTGTGTATAGCAAAACATGTGATCCTGCAATACTTTTCTGTGAGAAATACTTGATTTTCTGGAAAAATTTCTGGGGTGCCAACAATTTTGGCCATGACTGTATGTACTGTTGTTGCAAAAGGAAGGCATATAAGGAAAGGTTAACAATTGGACAGAGACCTGTTACTGCACTCATTGTATAACTGTCAAGATCTCCATCCAACTGTTAACCTTTTCTTGTTGTCCAGAGCTACAATAATTGGTAAATGTCAATTTGAGATAATACAAATTCAGGCCAAATATAAGTTCACCATATACTGGAGTGAACATTTTTGAAGTGAGTGAATTCTTCATCAAATGCAGACCTTGTGTCCATCATTATTTGCAACTAGTCTTAAAACCACAATCTTATGATTACTGCATATAATTATTTGTTAGGAGAATCTACTTTTGATATACCAAATTTAAAAAGGAAGTTTAATATAGTGTTCCAAAAGACATGTTTCTGGGTGCTCTATATGCACTGCCTCAGAATCCAAGTCTAATGACTAGAAATCCCTACATGTAGCACTAGTTTTTCTTTCCAGGACAATATTTTCTTTAAACAATCACAAATGTTTGGATAAGAGACTCAGCATGAGATACTGGTTCAAAAGATTGACCATGAGAAGGTAAACCCAAGTCTAGTCAATTAAACTCCCTGAATGACTTTGAATCTCTCTGAGTCTAAACTATCTTAGAAGGTTTTGAGGGCTAGACAGCAGCATGTACTGTATAGTATAAATCTAAGAAATAAATAAAAGATATATCAGGAGATAAAATTCGACTTAGGCAGCCATCATTATCGCTATTTTTTTTCCATTTAGGGAAAAGTACAGTTCTGATTACGTTAAAATACTTTATATTCTTCCAGCTTTATGACATAAATTTTATTGATTTTAGAAGTGTGGAATAGAGTGAGAAAATTGCAAAATAAGTATATGGAATCAGGTCCATGGCTCATTCACAAAGATTTTATGCACCAGTGAGAAAGACAGACATCAAATGATAAATGTACTTCTGTTGCCTTGGAAACAGGTTCCACTATTCATACTGAAAGTGTTCATCCAGATCTAAGCACTCAGTCCTTAAAAGAATAGTATAAACTTGCAATATCAAACAGTAAAAATGAAAGGTTGGGTGGAGCTGATGCTAAATGTTTTCATACCTCAATCAGTGCCTATAGAAATATATATGCACATGTGATTAAAAGCCTCCACTAACAGTTTAAGCTGGTATATCAGAAGTACTTGTTACTGAATAGGAATCACTCAGCCATGCTGATTAATGCACTGATAACCTCAAGACTGGTTTACTGTGATGCATTCAATTTGGTGTTGCCCTTGGGATTTGGCCAGTATTTTCATCTAATGCTAGTTTATGACAGGGACATAGGTAACATACACATTATAGCACAACTAAAAGATCTGCATGTGCTCTTGTGCCAGATTTATGATACTGCTTGTAGATGCCAAAGTCCAAAATAATTCAGCACCAGGTCACATTACTGTCCAATTATATCAGTCTTCAGATACTTCAGACTTCAGTCAGAATTTCATAGCTTTTGAACTGCTGCTTGGCAGGGACATAGAATTGGGTCTTCTTTGCAGTGACAGCTATGATCTATATTTTACATGCCTCAAGACCGTTGTTGTTTTTTAAAAAAATCCATCTTTTTACACATTCTTCCTCCAGCTATTAACTCCTCCTAAAGCATAGATTGTAGTAGATTGGTTTTAGTTTTTTTTTAACTTTGAGTTTTATTCAGTTTAATAATACTTAGTCCATACCGTTTTCTTCAAAAAAAATGATCTTTTTTAGCTTTTATAAACAAATTTGTAATGAACAGAAATTGATTGATTATGTACTATCAGTTCAATATCAACTCTTATTGACTACATAGATTTTTTCCAGTGCAATCTGTCCCTGATAGTTTATGTCTTCCAGTGATGCACCCATCATCACTATAATTAAGTCCATCCATGTTACTGTTTATTTCTTCCCATTTATTTCCACTTTTCCTGGTTTCATGGACTTCTCCAGAGAGCTACAGTAGGTCTTCTTATGATTATGCAGAAGAATAGAAATGCCATTATAATAACTAAATAAATATAATGCATTCACTAAGCTTGTCTATAGAAATACTTTAGAGCCAACTTGTAGATCTCCTATACATCACAATGTGTTGATGATTTATTAATTAAACCAATGCTCTATCTGTAACTGTGTACATGTGCATCTACAAAAATGCATATATACAAACAAATAATGAGAGGGAGAGATTCAAAACAATTTCAAAATACTATATTCCTCTGTAGTGGAAAATGAAAAGAGTAAAGACTAAAGTTAATTCCATAGCTGGGATCAATGTAAGAGCACACCTTGTCCCATAGACCCAGTAAATACTGTAAGGTAAAGGTAAAGGTTCCCCCGCACATGCATGCTAGTCGTTTCCGACTCTAGGGGCTGGTGCTCATCTCCGTTTCAAAGCCGAAGAGCCAGCGCTTGTTCGAGGACGTCTCCGTGGTCATGTGGCCGGCATGACTAGACGCCAAAGGCGCACAGAACGCTGTTACCTTCCCACCGCAGTGGTCCCTATTTTTCTACTTGCATTTTTACGTGCTTTCGAACTGCTAGGTTGGCAGAAGCTGGGATGAGTAACAGGTGCTCACTCTGCTACACGGCACTCGGGATTCGACCCGCCAAACTGCCGACCTTCCGATCGACAAGCTCAGCATCCTAACCCACTGAGCCACCACGTCCCTTATAGTAAATACTGTAAATCTCCAAAAAGAGACAAAACAATATTGAGATAGGTTCCTTGCATAGGTGAACAATAAACTATTTATGATTTTAAAGGTAACCATTAATATTTTCAAGCATGCTGAAAAACAACTTGCAACCTAAGTGTTCTCACTGAGGAAAATAAAGCTATTTCTGCATCAAAACCTTGCCAAAAATCAATGTCCTTATCAAACGGATTCAAATGGATTTTCCTAATCATTCAGAAATGGCTTTGAATCTTGTTTTTATAGGATCAGCATATCCATCTACTTCAGCTCGGTTGTTTTCCACTTTTCCCTAAAGTCTGACCCAGTCCCATGATTCTTGCTTTTATCATCTTATAGGCAATCATTGCTTTATCTATGAGAACCACTAAGTGATTTTCTAACTGGAAGTCAATACCAATCAAAAGAGTGAATTACATCAGCATGGGAAGGATTTCATAGACTAATACTATCAAAATGATCAATAATCCTGAAGAATGCTTATTAATCACAGCATTTTATAGATAAGTCAAACGAAGGCTAAAAGAATGTCTATTCTTCATCCTCTCACCATCAAAAGCAGAGGAAGAAATAAAAAAAATATTTTGCATTACTCACGTTCATTAGATAACACCATCAGAAAAAGCAGTGATCTGGCATCTCGTATATAAGAATTACTGAAAGGCAGAATTACTGTAGTATTGTGTATCTTTTAAATAGGAGAAATAGAGTTTAATATTTTAATACTTTGTATATGGACACTTCTACACACAGGCCTCTATTTGAAAATTCAAGCTGCTTTAGGATGAAACAAATGGAAAAGAAGCAGAAAAGAACTTGAACAAAATTCAGGCTTCCATGAATGGCAAGAGTATTGGTAGAACAAGTTAGAAGATAGCGCTTCTAATGGGCTGGAGCTGTATGAGTGTTTTGTTTACAAATCCAGGTTCTATATCTGAGCAGCCTGTCTCATCATGGGCGGTCTTGGTGATGTCATCTGGGAGGAGTTTGATCCTGTGACTCTGGAAGAGGTGGACAGGATTATGGGGAAGCTGAGCTCCACCACATGTTTATTGGACCCGTGTCCCTCCTGGCTGGTTTATTCGGCTCGGGAGGGGACACGAGGCTGGCTTCAGGCAGTGATAACTGCTTCTTTGAGTGAGGGCAGTTTTCCCGCCGCCTTGAAGGAGGCGGTGGTTACACCCCTCCTCAAGAAGCCTGCCCTGGACCCAGCTGTTTTAAACAACTATCATCCGGTCTCCAAACTTCGCTTTCTTGTGAAGATTGTTGAGAGCGTGGTGGCGCATCAGCTTCCTTTGTTCCTGGAAGAAGCTGATTATCTGGACCTGTACCAATTGGGCTTCAGGCCCGGGTACAGCACGGAGACAGCATTGGTCGCGCTGGTGAATGATCTCTGGCGGGCTCGGGACAGGGGTTGTTCCTCTGTCCTAGTCCTATTAGACCTCTCAGCGGCTTTTGATACCATCGACCATGATATCTTACTGCGGCGTCTCAGGGGCTTGGGAGTGGGAGGCACCGTTTTACGGTGGTTCTCCTCCTACCTCCTGGGACGTTCACAGTCAGTGTTGGCAGGAGGGCAGAGGTTGGCCTCGAGGCCTCTCATTTGTGGAGTTCCTCAGGGGTCGGTCCTCTCGCCTCTCCTGTTCAACATCTATATGAAGCCGCTGGGTGAGATCATTTGTGGTTTTGGGGTTGGGTATCATCAATATCCCCTTCACGGATTACTGCCTTGTCGTGGCGAAGGGGCTTGCGTAATTCAATAAAGCTATGAGCTATGCCGTGCAGGGCCACCCAAGACGGAAAGGTCATAGCAGAGAGTTCTGACAAAACGTGATCCACTGGAGAAGGAAATGGCAAACCACTCCAGTATCTTTGCCATGAAAACCCTATGGACAGTACCAAAAGGCAAAACGATATGACGCTGGAAGATGAGCCCCTCAGGTCGGAAGGCGTCCAATATGCTACTGGGGAAGAGCAGAGGGCTAGTACTAGTAGCGCCAGAAAGAATGAAGCGACTGGGCCAAAGCCGAAAGGACGCTCAGCTGTGGATATGTCTGGTGGTGAAAGGAAAGTCCGATGCTGTAAAGATTTTTTCTCCATAGGAACCTGGAATGTAAGATCCATGAATCAAGGAAAGCTGGACGTGGTCAAACAAGAGATGACAAGACTAAACATCGACATCTTAGGTATCAGCGAACTAAAATGGACAGGAATGGGTGAATTTAATTCAGATGACCATCAGGTATACTACTGCGGGCAAGAATCCCTCAGAAGAAATGGAGTAGCCTTCATAGTCAATAAAAGAGTAGGAAAAGCAATACTGGGATACAATCCTCAAAATGACAGAATGATCTCAGTTCGAATCCAAAGCAAACCATTCAATATCACAGTAGTCCAAGTCTATGCCCCAACCACCGGTGCTGAAGAGAATGAAATTGACCGGTTCTATGAAGCCCTACAGCACCTTATAGAACTAACACCCAAAAATGATGTCCTTATCATCATGGGGGATTGGAATGCTAAAGTAGGAAGCCAAAAGATAACTGGAATAACAGGCAAGTTTGGCCTTGGAGTACAAAATGAAGCAGGGCACAGGCTGATAGAATTTTGTCAAGAGAATACGATGGTCATAGCAAACACTCTTTTCCAACAACCCAAGAGACGGCTTTACACATGGACATCACCAGACGGTCAACACAGAAATCAGATTGACTATATGCTCTGCAGCCAAAGATGGAGAAGCTCTATACAGTCAGTAAAAACAAGACCAGGAGCTGACTGTGGCTCAGACCATGAGCTTCTTGTTGCAAAGTTTAGGCTTAAACTGAAGAAAGTAGGGAAAAGCGCTAGGCCAGTCAGCTATGAATTAAATCATATCCCTGTTCAATATACAGTAGAGGTGACAAATAGATTTAAGGAATTAGATCTGATAGACAGAGTGCCTGAAGAACTATGGACAGAGGTTCGCAACATTGTACAAGAGGTAGCAACCAAAACCATCCCAAAGAAAAGGAAATGCAAGAAAGCAAAATGGCTGTCTGAGGAAGCTTTGCAAATAGCTGAGGAAAGGAGGGAAGCGAAAGGCAAGGGAGAAAAAGAAAGATACGCCCAATTGAATGCAGAATTCCAGAGACTAGCTAGAAGAGATAAGAATGCCTTCTTAAATGAACAGTGCAAAGAAATAGAAGAAAACAATAGAATAGGGAGGACCAGAGATCTTTTCAAGAAAATTGGAGAGATGAAAGGAACATTTCATGCAAAAATGGGCATGATAAAGGACCAAAATGGCAGGGACCTAACAGAGGCGGAAGAGATTAAGAAGAGGTGGCAAAATTACACAGAAGAACTATACAAGAATGAGCTTAACGTCCCTGATAATCACAATGAGGTGGTCACTGACCTCGAGCCAGACATCCTAGAATGTGAAGTGAAGTGGGCCTTAGAAAAGCTGAGCAACAACAAAGCTAGTGGAGGTGACAGTATTCCAGCTGAGCTATTCAAAATCTTAAAAGAGGATGCAGTAAAAGTGCTACACTCAATTTGCCAGCAAATTTGGAAAACTCAACAGTGGCCACAGAATTGGAAAAGATCAGTTTACATTCCAATTCCAAAGAAAGGCAGTGCCAAAGAATGTTCAAACTATCGCACCATTGCACTCATTTCTCATGCTAGTAAAGTTATGCTTAAAATTCTACAAGTTAGACTCCAGCAGTATGTGGATCGAGAACTACCAGAAGTACAGGCAGGATTTCGAAGAGGCAGAGGAACTAGAGATCAAATTGCCAACATACGCTGGATCATGGAGAAAGCTAGGGAGTTCCAGAAAAACATCTACTTCTGCTTCATTGACTATGCTAAAGCCTTTGATTGTGTGGATCATAACAAACTCTGGCAAGTCCTTAAAGAGATGGGCATACCAGACCATCTTATTTGTCTCTTGAGAAACCTATATGCGGGCCAAGAAGCAACAGTGAGAACTGGACACGGAACCACTGATTGGTTCAAAATTGGGAAAGGAGTCCGGCAAGGCTGTATACTGTCGCCTTGCCTATTTAACTTATATGCAGAGCACATCATGAGAAAGGCAGGGCTAGATGAATCAAAAGTTGGAATTAAGATTGCCGGAAGAAACATCAACAACCTAAGATATGCAGATGATACCACTCTAATGGCAGAAAGTGAAGAGGAACTAAAGAGCCTCTTGTTGCGAGTGAAGAAGGAGAGTGCAAAACTTGGGTTGAAACTAAACATTAAGAAAACCAAGATCATGGCATCCGGCCCTCTCAATTCCTGGCAAATAGATGGGGAGGAAATGGAGGTAGTGACAGATTTTATTTTCCTGGGCTCCAAGATCACTGCAGATGGGGACTGTAGCCAAGAAATTAAAAGACGCTTGTTCCTGGGGAGGAAAGCAATGGCAAATCTAGACAGCACACTAAAAAGCAGAGACATCACCCTGTCAACAAAAGTGCGTATAGTCAAGGCTATGGTCTTCCCAGTTGCAATGTATGGCAGTGAAAGCTGGACCATAAGAAAGGCTGAGCGCCAAAGAATTGAAGCCTTTGAACTGTGGTGCTGGAGAAGACTCTTGCGAGTTCCTTGGACTGCAAGGCGATCAAACCGGTCAGTCCTAGAGGAGATCAACCCTGACTGCTCTTTAGAAGGCCAGATCCTGAAGCTAAAACTCAAATACTTTGGCCACCTAATGAGAAGGAAGGACTCACTGGAGAAGAGCCTAATGCTGGGAAAGATTGAGGGCAATAGAAGAAGGGGACGACAGAGAATGAGGTGGCTGGATGGAGTCACTGAAGCAGTAGGCGTGAGCTTAAATGGACTCCAGAAGATGGTAGATGACAGGAAGGCCTGGAGGAACGTTGTCCATAGGGTCGCGATGGGTCGGACACGACTTCGCAACTAACAACAACAATCATCAATATGCTGATGATACCCAGCTTTTCATCTCTACCCCAAACCACCCCAGTGATGCCCTCGATGTGATGTCCCATTGCCTGGAGGCGGTTCGGGTCTGGATGGGGAGGAACAGGCTTCGGCTCAACCCCGACAAGACTGAGTGGCTGTGTGTGCCGGCATCTCGGGAAATTCAGATTATTCCATCTCTAACCATGGGGGGTGAGATATTACCCCCCATAGATAGGGCTTGCAACTTGGGTGTCCTGCTAGACTCACAGCTCTCTTTGGAAGATCATATAGGAGCTGTGACTAGGGGGGCCTTCACCCAGGTTCGCCTGGTGCGCCAGTTGTGGCCCTATCTGGACCAAGATGCCTTGCGTACAGTCACTTATGCGCTCGTGACCTCCCGTTTGGACTACTGCAATGCTCTCTACATGGGGCTGCCCTTGAGGACTACTCAGAGGCTTCAGCTGGTGCAGAATGCAGCCACGCGAGTGGTGGTGGGGGTTTCCCGATACTCCCATGTAACACCTCTACTCCGCGAGCTGCATTGGCTTCCGGTTGCCCTCTGGGTAAGATTCAAGGTGCTGGTAATGACCTATAAAGCCCTAAATGGCATGGGTCCAGATTACCTACAGGAGCACCTGCTGCCGGTATCAACTTCCCTTCGTCCAGTGCACTCCCACAGAGAGGGCCTCCTTAGGGTGCCATCGGTCAAAGAGTGTTGACTGGTGACCCCAGGGGGAGGGTGTTCTCTGTGGGCATGCCAGACCTTTGGGACCGTTTACTGGTTGAGCTCCGGATGGCTCCCGACCTTCGCTCCTTCCAACGTGACCTAAAAACATACTTATTTGAACAAGCTGGCCTGGTCTGATGGGTTTGGGGTATTTTAATATTAATTGTATTATTATTTTTTTTGGAATTGGGCTGTATTATTTAATTCTTTTTTAACTTTTGTACATTGTATTTTTATTGTATTTGCCCTGTACACCGCCCTGAGTGCTTCGGGAGAAGGGCGGTATAGAAATTAAATTATTATTATTATTATTATTATTATTATTATTATTATTATTATTATTATTATTATTATTATTATTATTATTATTATTATTATTTCACTACTTCCTAGGAACTTTCATAAAATACAGCTAAATATTGCTAAAAGGTGAAGGGCAAGAATTACAAATTTGACTTAAAGCTCCAGAAATTATGGAGTAACTTAGGTAGCCAACGGGAGCTTGGGAAAAGGATTTTCTTAACAGGAAGCTATTTTTTGTTTTTAAGCAGTATCCTCTTAAAAAAGATCTATCCTCCTCCTCCTCCTTCTCCTCCCCCTCCTCCCATAATCTTACCCCTATAACTACAAGTAGGTCTTAGATGTGAGGAAGTAACCTGCGCAATAAGCATATCCAGAAAAATCCTTCCCATAGTATTGGATCTATTCTCCTGCTGGAACTTGCATCTTGGTCTCACAATGCAAACCCACATTATGACAGGCCTCAGTTTTGTTATAAATTCAAACAATGAGCATCCTTATAGTGGCAAATTTGTGCATGTACACACATATTTTATGTGGGATAGGCCACTGACTGATTAATTACATCTCTCCCAAATTTGGCATTATTTTTAATAAATAAAAACTAGAGAAATTTCCACTTCCTATTGAAGTGGGAGAGGGGAAAAAAAGAAATAAAACTATTATATTAAAGTCATAAATTTTCACAACTGTGATATTATTCTATGATGCCCTCATTTCATGAGTGTCATGACCCAGAAGAAATAGAATCACATTTGTCATACATCTGAGTGCCATTATAGTTAGTGGCTTTACACATTTTTAATTTGTTTTTGGTCACTAGACTTACTTCTGACCTTTGATTAAAAACCAAGAAACCTGTCATTGTTTGCAGGAAACCTCATCATTGTGTAAAACACAGTCTTTCAAAAATGCCATCAAATGACTTCGTCCAGTAGCTAGCATAATGTAGCCATTATCCTTGCTGCATTTATTTATAGGGGAGGAAGACTACCCTTTTATTTAAATGAATAAATATGATGCATCACAGTTTAATCTGTAAAATTAAAGCGGGGGAACAGGCAATTTAAGGAAGATGAACTTTCTTTTATCATTGTTTTAGGGTTACATTAGAGGAAGAAAAAAAAGAAAAGACAGTGATACAGGTACTGTTTGAAGATGGGATATAAATATATTTCAAATGCAGAATCTGTTCATTTCCTTACAAAATCTACTAGCAAAATACACACAGGGCTGCCAATGCACTGCTGGAAAAAAGGTCATACCCAATACACTCATTATTTTTACAATAAAATATATTGATTTCCATTTCTCACTAAACATTCTTCCCATGGTGAAGGGAAGCAAAGCAATACTTAGTTGTCCGAAGGTTGATTGTGTTTACTTTTCAACTACTTGCTGAAAGTATTATAACTTCCCAAAGGTAAGAATAGTGCATAATATATTGCAGTTACACTCATATAGGCATTTATTCCCAGATGTTCAATGTTAGCACAAGAATGCTGAAATAAAATTAAACAGGGAGTGGAAGAGAAACTATGAATGAAGAATTAGTATGGGGCATATTTTTGTTCCATATCAATGAATCTTGAAGTTAACATCTGAACAAATCACTATCTGTTATCAGAAGGCAACTGAATTATTTTACTAAAATATTATGTTAGGAAATATCTGATTTTTAGCTTTAACATCTTATCAGAAAACCTTAACACAGCATACACAGATAGCATCATGAAACACCCATTACAATAGGAACATACGTAGTAGGGCTCATGTTACAATATTGGACAAAACAGAATCTTATCAGTAAGACTCTTTCAACTAACAGGAATTTATTTTTAAGAAAGCACCAAAGTACAATTATCACCATACAGTGGAAATATGTTTTTTTTCTGGAATAGGTCATACAGTCTTAAAATGAGCGATCATTGTGTCCCCCTGAGACACAAAACAGAGTCAAGAAAGAAAAAAAAATGAAGAAAGAAAAAAAGACCTTACCAATTATCAATGCTTATCATAATCTTCAAGGAGCTGCTCTTGGTAAGTAATCAATACTGCATTTGCCACAATAGCTCATTTAATTATTTTCCTCCTAAATATCCTGTCAGCAGGAGGAAAGTCTTCCTTGTTTTAATTAATGTTGAAATAATTGATTCTTAGCCTTTTCCTGAAGCATCAACATCAAATGTAGGTGGGGAATGAGAAAATGATACTGAGTTGGCTTCCGGTTCTGGATTTTCAGTGCAGCCAGATGTACAAGGGAATCGCTCCTCATGTTGCTTGGATTTCTTCATCGGGGGGCCCCTGTAAAGGGGTTGAAAGTCACCCTGGAGGGGAGATGAGCAGGGGAGAGTAGGTGGTAGAAGGGCGGTGGCCCTCCCATCGGCTTGGAGCTACTCTCCGAACCAAAGAAGAAAGGATCAGCCACTCCCGTGGCCCATCATTTAGCCATTTCCTGCCGAAGCCAAAAGCACAACAAAGTATTTGAAAACACTTGAAAACTGGGTGAGAATTGCCTTCTTGTTTTCCTAATTGTCTGCTTTCCCTGTAAAAAGCTTCTTGAATTTGCTTCCCCCTGCGAGGAGAGAGGGAAGGGATTTTTTTCCCCATCCGCCTCAAGAGCGGCCTTTGTCTACATTGGGAGAGAAAAGAAACAGCCTTCTACTAAATTATACTGATTTATTGGACTTACTGCCTTTCTACTTTTGGCCCAAAGTTCCTATATTTACAGAAATGGACTATTCTACCTATTAGTCTAAAAAAGGGGACAAAAAGAATAAAAAAATAAAAAGATACTATCTGAAAAGGATTTGAAGTACTCTGGGGATATCTAGTGAATACTATTGGCAAACAAGCTTGCTCACATTTTGGATTGACCTTGGCATTAAGATAAAAAACTGAAACAGCTGGAGATAAATTTATCTTTATCTTTATCTTTATTAGACTTATATACTGCCCTTCTCCCATAGGACTCAGGGCAGTTCACAAGGTTTTTAAAATAACAATACAACAATTACAAAAATTAAGAACAGTTAAAATAATTACATTTAAACCTTGAATAAATATAAAACCCCAATTAAAATCCAATTAAAACCCCAATTAATACTCTCAGTCCAGGCCAGAAAGCTCAAAGAGCCAAGTCTTCAGGTCCCGGCGGAATGAGCAAAGGTCAGGGGCAGTCCTGAGCTCTACGGGCAGCTGGTTCCAAAGGGCAGGCACACCCACAGAGAAGGCCCTCCCCCTGGGTGTTATCCGCTGGCAATCTTTTACTGGCAGTACCCTGAGAAGACCCTCGCTGTGGGAGCGCACAGGACAAAGGGAGCTTGATGCCGGCAGCAGGTGTTCCCTCAGATATCCCGGACCCAAGCCATTTAGGGCTTTATAGGTCATCACCAGCACCTTGAATCTCACCCGGAGGGCAACCAGAAGCCAATGCAGCTCGCGGAGCAGAGGTGTTACATGGGAATATCGGGAAATTTGGCTTAGACCTGTGCAGGTGGACTCTTGAAAAATAGCCTCCACCAAGGACTATTTAAAATTATTACAAAATGGAGAAGGATCAACCCTTGCTTGATTATAACCTCATACCTGAAACAATCTACAGAGTCACTGAGATGTCTGTCTCCAGATTTAATAATTTACATGCCAACCTTAAGACACAAATTGAAACCCAGACTGCAACTAAAGAATTTATACTTCAGAATATAAAAAAATTGGAAAATATTACTATTGAGGCAGAGGAATATAAGCAACAACTATCCAAAGAACCGACAACTCTAAAAGTACAAGGAGCTATCACTATGGCAAATAACCTTAAGGACCAACAACAAACTATGGAAAAACTTAATACTCAACTTTTGACTCCATCAAAAGAGCCTATAACTTTAGAAGTATACTATGTGCAAGATAGTGATGCTAATATAGAGGACGTGGAAGATCAACAAAGACAGTTTCCTGAAAGCCTGGATAGCCAAGCATTGTACAAAATTGGATAAGACTCTTTACTTAAAGCAGATGAACCCAGACGGAAGAGGAATCCAGACCGAACTAAAGATAAAGTTTTTAGAGCAAATACAGAGATGAGAACTAATAGGGCAACAACATAATGATTACAAATGTTTTCATTTTTGTGGATCACTGATGGCTAGATGGCCTCCGAAGACTCAGGGTGGCTTACAATTTAAAGCACAAATCAATGTGCTTAGCAATAGCCTTCATTCTATGTATATGCCTGCTTATTAGGGCTTTCGCTCCCTGCCCCGCAAGCGGCATTAGTACAAAGTCAGCTTATTGCCCCCAATAATCTGGGTCCTCATTTTACCTACCTCGGAAGGATGGAAGGCTGAGTCAACCTTGAGCCTGGTGGGATGTGAACCTGCACTAATTGCAGGCAGCTGGTGTTACTTAAGGAGGCATTAGCCCACTGCTCCACCAAGGCTCTGGGATGTTAAAGGCTAAATTTGAATAATATAATTAAAATTAAAATTAGGTAAACTTTAATAACAGGACATAGATATATTTCAATGAAATTGAATTGACAAATTTTTCAACTGACCACGCTATTTCTAGAAATTTATTAGTTTAAACTGGTTGTATGAAATGTTAAAGGAAATTGAGAAGGATGTTTTGATAATGTAACCTGAACTATGTACTGAAAAATCTGTTACTGAATCTCTGATTACCCAGTCATCATGATGCTTTCTAAATATGTAGACTTTAACTGAAAAACCAATAAAACTTGCTCTACACATGGACATCACCAGACGGTCAACACAGAAATCAGATTGACTATGTGCTCTGCAGCCAAAGATGGAGAAGCTCTATACAGTCAGTAAAAACAAGACCAGGAGCTGACTGTGGCTCAGACCATGAGCTTCTCATTGCAAAGTTTAGGCTTAAACTGAAGAAAGTAGGGAAAAGCACTAGGCCATTCAGCTATGAATTAAATCATATCCCTGTTGAATATACAGTAGAGGTGACAAATAGATTTAAGGAATTAGATCTGATAGACAGAGTGCCTGAAGAACTATGGACAGAGGTTCGCAACATTGTAGAACAGGTAGCAACCAAAACCATCCCAAAGGAAAAGAAATACAAGAAAGCAAAATGGCTGTCTGAGGAAGCTTTGCAAATAGCAAAAGGCAAGGGAGAAAAAGAAAGATATGCCCAATTGAATGCAGAATTCCAGAGAATAGCTAGAAGAGATAAGAATGCCTTCTTAAATGAACAGTGCAAAGAAATAGAAGAAAACAATAGAATAGGGAGGACCAGAGATCTTTTCAAGAAAATTGGAGAGATGAAGGGAACGTTTAATGCAAAAATGGGCATGATAAAGGACCAAAACGGCAGAGACCTAACAGAGGCAGAAGAGATTAAGAAGAGGTGGCAAAATTACACAGAAGAACTATACAAGAATGAGCTTAACGTCCCTGATAATCACAATGAGGTGGTCACTGACCTCGAGCCACACATCCTAGAATGTGAAGTGAAGTGGGCCTTAGAAAAGCTGAGCAACAACAAAGCTAGTGGAGGTGACAGTATTCCAGCTGAGCTATTCAAAATCTTAAAAGATGATGCAGTAAAAGTGTTACACTCAATTTGCCAGCAAATTTGGAAAACTCAACAGTGGCCACAGTATTGGAAAAGATCAGTTTACATTCCAATTCCAAAGAAAGGCAGTGCCAAAGAATGTTCAAACTATCGCACCATTGCACTCATTTCTCATGCTAGTAAAGTTATGCTAAAAATCCTACAAGCTAGACTGAAGCAGTATGTGGATCGAGAACTACCAGAAGTACAGGCAGGATTTCGAAGAGGCAGAGGAACTAGAGATCAAATTGCCAACATACGCTGGATCATGGAGAAAGCTAGAGAGTTCCAGAAAAACATCTACTTCTGCTTCATTGACTATGCTAAAGCCTTTGATTGTGTGGATCATAACAAACTGTGGCAAGTTCTTAAAGAGATGGGAGTACCAGACCATCTTATTTGTCTCTTGAGAAACCTATATGTGGGCCAAGAAGCAACAGTGAGAACTGGACACAGAAGCACTGATTGGTTCAAAATTGGGAAAGAAGTCCAGCAAGGCTGTATACTATCACCCTGCCTATTTAATTTACAGTTATATGCAGAGCACATCATGAGAAAGGCAGGGCTAGAGGAATCAAAAGTTGGAATTAAGATTGCTGGGAGAAATATCAACAACCTAAGATATGCAGATGATACCACTCTAATGGCAGAAAGTGAAGAAGAACTAAAGAGCCTCTTGTTGCGGGTGAAGAAGGAGAGTGCAAAAGTTGGGTTGAAACTAAACATTAAGAAAACTAAGATCATGGCATCTGGCCCTCTCAATTCCTGGCAAATAGATGGGAAGAAATGGAGGTAGTGACAGATTTTATTTTCCTGGGCTCCAAGATCACTGCAGATGGAGACTATAGCCAAGAAATTAAAAGACGCTTGCTCCTCAGGAGGAAAGCCATGACAAATCTAGACAGCACACTAAAAAGCAGAGACATCACCCTGTCAACAAAAGTGTGTATAGTCAAGGCTATGGTCTTCCCAGTTGCAATGTATGGCAGTGAAAGTTGGACCATAAGAAAGGCTGAGCACCAAAGAATTGAGGCCTTTGAACTATGGTGCTGGAGAAGACTCCTGCGAGTCCCTTGGACTGCAAGGCGATCAAATCGGTCAGTCCTAGAGGAGATCAACCCTGACTGCTCTTTAGAAGGCCAGATCTTTAAGTTGAAACTCAAATACTTTGGCCACCTAATGAGAAGAAAGGACTCACTGGAGAAGAGCCTAATGCTGGGAAAGATTGAGGGCAAGAGAAGAAGGGGACAACAGAGAATGAGGTGGCTGGATGGAGTCACTGAAGCAGTAGGTGTGAGCTTAAATGGACTCCAGAAGATGGTAGAGGACAGGAAGGCCTGGAGGAACATTGTCCATAGGGTCGCGATGGGTTGGACACGACTTCTCAGCTAACAAAAACAAAACTATATTTTAAACTGTGACTGCCTAGTAAAAAAAATGATTTGGCCTAAGAATGGACAAAAAAGTTTTCAATATAAAATATAACTGATTTAGCATTTGAACCTGAGATTTTACTTCTATCATATAATGAGCATCTTAGATAAGATTTGTGATTATTAGTTTTATTTTTATTTTTTTAAAAAGCCTCATTAGTTTTAACATTACCTTCCATAAAATGGATGTCATGAGAATGGGCATAGCCATGCTCTTGTGAAAGAGCATCCTGCCATAAAAGCCACAACGTACAGGTGTTTATAAGCCTATTTGCATTTCCAGGTTCTCCTGTCATCACAAGAGGTCAATGATTCTTTCTGGATGGCAAAAAATGGACATCATCACACTGAACTCACCCACCAGTCCAGGTTTGTTTTTCTATTCTGTTTTTGAAATGTGGTTTTCCTATTTCTCCAGCCTCAAGCACTGCTAATCATTTTGACTAAGGCACTTTCCTTTCTCATAGGGCAACTGCTGCATTTTGAGTGGCTACTTTGCTGAGGCACAAATTTCCCCTCAACTAAATCAGGGGCCACCGTGCTCTCTAAAGTTGTCTACTGTACATCACTGCAGGAGAAGAGCAGGCAGAGTTGAAGGTTTGGAGTTAAGCCTGATCAGCTTAGAGTCATTTCATTCCCACTAATGGCCCAAGTCTTGCAGCAATTTAGTACTGAACTTCAGTGGACTAGATTCTTGTGTACAGGCTTCAGCAATAAATTTTTTGAACTGCAATTTAATGTATGGTCATGATCCTTTGCACCTAACAATCTGTTTCTTAACATATTGCTCTCAGGACTTCTTCCTACTTTAAAAATGATGGAGGACCCAAAAGAGCTTTTGTTTGTATAAATGGTTATATTTATTGATATTTTCCTTATTAAAAATTAAAATTGATACAATCAGACCACACTTTAAGAAATACTGCTCTAGAGCACAGTTCTAGGGCAACATTTACTAGTAATTCTTCAGTAACACAGTGGTGACAACACTTGCCTATCAGATGCTTTTGTGGATGTAAGCAGCCTAGAGTCATTATGTTTAGGCAGCATATAAAATTACATAAATAACTACATGAATAATTTACAAAAATAATGTTATCACATAGACATAAAATTTGTGCTCAGAGAAAAAAATATGAATTAAGCTTATAAAATTATTGTGTAGACATCTACAATTTGAAAGGAGTTTATATAAAAAACCTATATTATCAGAGTCTCAAAAATGGTTAACTCTGCTTAGTAATCACTTCAATTTATTATTAATACATTGCTGCATAAATAATTTCTGTTTATAATTTTGTTGCAAGAAAATTAGCTGACTACCCTACAGAACTGGACACTATTTAAAGTACCAATACAAATAATATGGAAAAGAAATGCATATGCATATTATAGCTCCATATTATATTTTAAATAATCTTCTGTAGTGTGCATATTTTAATTATTATATTCTTATGTGCAATCTGTCTCTTTCATAAAATTTTATATCTCCTTTCTAGGTTTTATAACATTGTGGTCAGCCAGACTATTTAACCAGAAAGAAAGTAGAACATTGGATGATAGGTCCAAAAGAAGATTTAGCTTCTAGTTTGATCAAAGAGGAAGAGAAAGATGCAAGATTGCTGAGTTTCATTACTGGCTTCTTTCCACCTTCTGCTTTAAACAAAAAATAATAATAACTGAAGAACAGGTAGTACCAGATCAAGTGTTATTTTTTAATCTCTGCACCGCAAAAACTTTCAGTGATAATTCTTACATATCAGTGTCACTAGAAACCCAAAAGCCTGTTCTAATTTGGATTTGCTGGTCACCTTAACTCGAATGAGTATTCTTGCTGTATCTGATCTTGAACATTATTCTAAATATTAATCTGGTTCTTAAACCGAGCAAGCAAAAATAAATATAGGTGATGACAGAAAAATGCATGCTGTTGTTTAAAATAGGCCAATATTTTGGAACCTTTCCCAGCATTAGGCTCTTTTCCAGTGAGTCCTTCCTTCTCATTAGGTGGCCAAAGTATTTGAGTTTTAGCTTCAGGATCTGGCCTTCTAAAGAGCAGAACTTTTATATAGTATGTTTAATCAATTTGGAAAGGTGGTAGCTATCTTTCAGCAAATATTCTGAGTGCAGAAGTTAAGCAAGCTTTTTGAATCAACCCACATCTAATCTAAATTGAATAATGCTATTCAATGCCCATAACGAGCTCTGTGTTTTTAGTTTTTTCCCCCTTAAATAAACAAATATAGAGATGATTGATAAAGTGGTATCAAGTGATATCAATCATCTAAGCAGTCCTAGTGGATTATATTGCGATTGTAATGAACTTGACTTGGTAAAGATTTGGATAGATGTATCACCACTTCTCTAAGCACTGCCTCTGATTATGGTTAAAGGAGATAAACAAGGCCTAACCAAAAGGAAATGAGTAGTGATATTCCAATATTTTTTTTTTAATTTTTAAGGACAAGAAAAATGTTTATCTGTGTTATCTATGAAGCGCTGATTACATCAAGAAACTACAACAAAATAACTCCAGAATGTAACTTGAGGGCACAGGAAGACTATGTGATGAACATTTAGAATCTAACACAAGTAATAAGGCAAAACCAGGAAAGCTTGCTGACCCACAAAGTACAAAGTGTAAAATATTTCACATGTTAAAACTCTCAGTGGAGCAGTTATCCTGAGCAGACAAATCAATTTCAGCAAAACTGTCAATTTGGCTCTGCTTTCATTTTTAAAGGATTAATGTTACGATTAATATTTTAAGGAGAAAAGAAAAATCATAGCTGTTATCAACATAGCTGTTAGCAACAGTGTGTTCTTTTCCTGACCAATCTAACCTGTACAACAATAGCATTACAAAAACATATATTTTCTGCTTTTCACTTCCACTGTGGAAGTGTGCACTTTTTCAAGAAGTGGGAAATATCTTAGGCTGGTCAAACTCCAAACTCCAAACAGACTCCAAACCAAATGAATCCTTTTACCAAAGAGTTAGGATAGAAATAAAACTTTCATTTCTATTAAAAATGATACTTATTTATAAATTAAATTTTAAAATTAAAATTAAAATTAAAATTAAAATTAAAATTAAAATTAAAATTAAAATTAAAATTAAAATTAAAATTAAAATTAAAATTAAAATTAAAATTAAAATTAAAATTAAAATTAAAATTAAAATTAAATAGGATGAGGGGGGACATGATACTACTATTCCAATATCTCAGGGGCTGCCACAAAGAAGAGGGAGTCAAGCTATTCTCCAAAGCACCTGAAGGCAGGAGAAGAAGCAATGGATGGAAACTAACAAAAGAGAGAAGCAACCTAGAACTAAGGAGAAATTTCCTGACAGTTAGAACAATTAATCAGTGGAACAAATTGCCTCCAGAAGCGGTGAATGCTCCAACACTGGAGGTTTTTAAGAAGAGACTGGACAGCCATTTGTCTGAAATGGTATGGGGTTTCCTGCCTGCGCAGGGGGTTGGACTAGATGACCTCCAAGGTCCCTTCCAACTTTATTATTATTATTATTATTATTATTATTATTATTATTATTATTATTATTATTATTGTTGTTGTTGTTGTTGTTGTTGTTGTTGTTGTTGTTGTTAAACTAACACTGTGATTCTGGGTGGCTTACACAATAAAATCATAACAAAAATAGAGGCTATAACTGAAAGATGGGAAGGTAGGGAGCAGAATGTGTGGGAGAGAGGTGGGAACCGCTATCATCAACCACCTCCAGTGTGATACTCTCCCCTTGGGGCTCCAAGCCAACTGATAGAGCTCTTCAGGCTCTTGCAGAAGGATAGGAGAGAGAAAGCCAGTCTCACTTCAGGGGGCAAGATGTTTCAAAAAGTCGGGGCCATGGCAGAGAGGGCCCTTCTCCTGGATCCCACCAGCTAGGATTGGGGTCCACAGCATGCCTCCTCTGACAGCATTGGTGGGGCATGCCAGTCCCATTGGGTGAGACAGTTCCTCATGTATTCTGGATCCATGCCCTGTATGGATTGGTGGTAACCAACACCTTGAATTGCACCCAGAAGCAAATTGCCAGTCAGTGCATTTCACAGAATGGAGTAATATAGGACCCCCAAAACTGCCCTTAGAGTGTCGCTGCACTCTGCACTAGTTGTAGCTTCTGAATGGTCCTTTCAAGGGTAGCCTCATGTACAGTGCATCGTATTATTATAAATATTTATCACATTTAATATGTCATACATAATATTTAATATGTCATAAAGAAACAGTTAATATTTCATAAAGAAATACATAATAATAGGATGAATAAATAAATCCTATTACTATATAAATCCCATATGGAGGATTTCATACCAATAGGATTCAGGACTGTAAGTTGTATATAGGAATGTCCCAATACCTATTGGGTTCATTTGGTCACTATGAGCTAAGTTGAGTCACAAGTCTTTTTCTTGATTCAAATCCTGCCCTACTAGTTAGAAACATTTCTAACCCAGAAAATTGCTGACAGAGTGATCTGGTTATGACAGGTGTACAATATATTCCTGTAATGCAGCTGAAAAAGAGTTATAACGGTGCTGTCTAGGCCCATAGGAACAAGCTATAGTCAGCTGAAAACTAGGCCAGCTTCACTTCCGAAACTGTATTATATATGTAAAAAGTTAAGTTAGATATGATTAAACAGTATACGTGAGGAAAAGCAAATCTGACAGAAGAACACGCGGGAACTTTGACAGCTGTCAAAGTTCCCCCGGACAGCGCAGGCGCAGCCACTGACAGCTCGCGGCTGTCAAAACACCGGACCATGCGGAAGCCTAAGCTGTCAAAGAGAAGACGACGCGGATTGGTCCGGATTGACGCGGCGCCAAAATGAACACTCCTGATTGGCCCTCGCTGACAGCTGCCGGCTATAAAAGCCGGCAATATTATTCTATGTTTGCCTTGCTCTGAATAAACCCTTTACTTAACTAGCCTGTCGTCCCGAGTGGTCCTTCGGCTACTTCACTGGCGACGAAGGTGGGATCGCTCCGGAGCTGAAGTCACAGCCAAGGAAGAGAGTTCCTGAGCTGAAGTCACGGCCGAGGAAGAGAGTTCCCGGCAAGAGCTGTCACTGGAAGTTTTAACTTCCATAGGAGCGACCCAGGACCGGACGACATGGCAAACTTCGGGCGTGTGAGGGAATTCGATACCCGCCATCCCGAGAGATGGCAATCACACCTAGGCCAGGTCGAGGGATTCCTCCTCGTCAGTAAAATCACGGACGACAGAGCAAAGGCCGCCGCGCTACTATACATCAGCGGACCTCCCGTGTATGATGCTGCCGTGGGCCTGTTCAGCCCGGTGCCCATCACCGAGGTCTCCTACGCGGACCTGGTGGACCAGCTGAACAAGTACTATATGCCGGCTCGCTCAGAACTGTACTGGCGGGTCCAATTTGCCCAGAAGAAACAGCGGCCAGACGAGCCCGCCAACGAATTCATCGCTGGGGTCAGGCACGCCGCGCGGAACTGCTGTTTTCCTGACCTGGAGGACCGAATCAGAGACCAGGTGGTGGTCGGGCTGAGGGACGAGAGGCTGCAGAAGAAGCTGACATCCAAACCCGACATGAGCCCGGCCGAGCTGACCAGAGAAATCATGGCCTACGAGCACAGCCACAAGAAGAAGCCGACTACCACGACCCCAGAGAGCCCAGCGACCGTCTTCCAAGAAAGCGCTTCCCTCAGCGACAGCGAAGAGTCGGTGGATTTCACCGACGGAGAAGCCCTGCAACGCAGAATGGAACGCAGGCAACCGAGGAGAGGTGACACTTCTGATCGCAGAAGGTCCAGGAACCCCCCTCCGCCACCGCCGCGTTACGAGCAACGGGCCGCCTGTGCCAGCTGCGGGGGCAACCATGCCCGAGGAAGCTGCCGGTTTAGGAACGCTAAGTGCCACAATTGCGGGAAGACCGGCCACATCAAACCGGTGTGCCGCAGCAAGGGGCGCGACAACATCAATGATTTGGAGGCAAACTCCCCAGGTAGGCCAGCTACCCAGGCCAGCAGAGAAAAACCGCCAGGGCCCCTGGTAGAAACAATTGACAGGGTAAACAGCCTAAGCTCAAAGGTTAAGATCAGGGTAAGAATTCAGGGGGTGCCCTGCCTCATGGAAGTGGATTCAGGGTCAGCAGTCTCCTTAATTTCGCTTAAAACTTATCAGGAGATCTGTCAACAGGGAAAGGAAAAAATTCCTCTGAGGCAAACCCAGGTCCACCTAGCTGACTTCCAGAAAACCCCCATTCCTCTGGAAGGGAGGGCTAAGGTTACGGTGCAGTACAAAGAGTTCAAGGGTCCCTTAGAAGTCCTAGTTACGCCAGGGAACCGCACCAACCTGATTGGGTTAAACTGGTTCGAGCCGCTAGGAATCGCCATAACGGGGGTAAATACAATTCAATCACCCAGCCTAGAAGCCGTTTGCAACAAGTATGCAGACGTCTTCGATGGCACGTTAGGAAAATACACCGGGCCCCCCATCTCTTTACAATTAAACCCAGCAATCCAACCAATTAAGATAAGGGCTAGGAGAGTACCCTTTGCCCTTAAGGAAAAAATTGAAAACGAACTCGATCGCCTCATAGGTCTTGGGGTGCTCGAACCAACGGAAGGGGGAAGCTGGGAGACCCCTATAGTCACCCCTATTAAACCTAACGGGGAAGTGAGATTATGTGCGGACTATAAAGCGACCCTCAACCTAGCCCTCAGTCCCCACGCTTACCCGGTGCCAGCAGTAAGGGACGTATTTGCTTCTATCCGCTCTGGCGCCATTTTTGCCAAACTTGATCTCACGCAGGCGTATTTGCAACTGCCTGTCACTAATGACACGGCGGAAGCCCAGACAATTGTCACCCACCGCGGTGCCTTTAAAGTGAAAAGGCTCCAATTCGGCATATCGGCGGCCCCGGGTATTTTTCAGGGTATCATGGAGAAAACCCTGAAAGGAATACCCGGGGTCTGCCCCTATTTCGACGATGTTCTCATCGCCGGAGAAAACGAAGCAAACTTAGCTGACAGGCTGTCAGCTGTGCTAAGCCGGCTCAGAGAAGCCGGCCTCAAGCTGAAACGGGAAAAGTGCTCTATTGGAGTCACATCCACAGAATTCCTAGGGTACAAAATAGATGGCCAAGGCATCCACCCCACCACAGAAAAACTAAAGGCTATTCAAACAGCACCTAGCCCAAAGAATAAACAAGAGCTCCAAGCTTTTTTAGGGTTATTAAACTTTTACCATGCCTTCCTTCCCCATAAAGCCACTATCGCGGAGCCTCTGCATAGGCTCCTGGACAAGGGAACTGTTTGGTCCTGGACCAAAATACATGAGAATAGTTTCCAATCATTAAAAAAGATTATTTGCCACAGCTCAACGATCACCCTTTTCAGAGAAGACACCCCAATATGCATCGCTTGCGATGCATCTCCCTATGGAATCGGGGCAGTGTTAAGTCATTTATTCAAAGATGGTACACAAAGACCCATAGCCTTTTATTCACGAACTCTGTCTAAAGCAGAAAGGAATTACGCTCAAATAGACAGAGAAGCCCTAGCAATAGTCGCAGGAGTTAAAAAATTTCACGACTACCTTTATGGGAGGCCCTTTACTATATTTACAGATCACAAACCCCTTCTGGGCATATTCACGTGGAATAAAACTACACCACAGATTCTCTCTCCAAGAATTCTACGGTGGTCCACATTCCTATCAGCCTATTCCTATAAGTTAATACATAAACCGGGGAAGGAATTAGGACACGCAGACTGCCTCAGCAGACTGCCCATTCAAACCAAGGACTCAGATCCAGCCCCAGCTGGACAGATTTTAGCAATCTCTCAACTTCCAGATTGTCCCCTGTCCGCAAACATTATAGCAAAAAACTCAGCTACAGACAAAATACTTAGCAGAATGCTCAAATGGGCCACAACAGGGTGGCCAGCACAAAACCCACACCCCCAATTCCAGCCATATTTTAGCAGGAAAAATGAAATATCCACTCATAGGGGATGCCTACTGTGGGGAAATCGGGTCATAATACCACAGAAGAACATAAGCCAAACATTACACATTTTACATGAAGGACATCCAGGCATCGTCAAGATGAAAGCGATGGCTAGAAGTTATGTCTGGTGGCCAGGCATAGATAAAGAGATTGAAAGATATGTGGGAGGGTGCTATACCTGTCAGGAAACCCGAAACGAGCCACCCCAGGCGCCAATCCACAAATGGGAAACAACAAAAAACCCATGGTCACGCATACATTTAGACTTTGCAGGACCTATCCAGGGACAGAGTTTCCTAATAGTAGTGGACAGTTATTCTAAATGGTTAGAAGTCACCCCCCTTAAGAAAACAACGTCAGGAGCCACTATACAAGCCCTAAGAAAAATATTCGCCACACACGGCCTCCCAGATACCATAGTTTCAGACAATGGCCCTCAATTCACTTCTCGTGAATTTCAGATATTCGCTATGAAGAATTGTATTAGGCTGGTCACGTCTGCGCCCTTCCACCCATCAAGTAACGGGATGGCTGAAATTATGGTACGCTCCACAAAAGAAGCTTTAAAAAAGTTCGTCAAGGGGAATTGGCAAAGGCGACTCAGCCAATTCCTAATGTCACAACACGCAACTCCAGGCACAACAACTGGCAAATCACCTGCGGAACTAAGATGGGGGAGGAGGCTGATAACACGGCTTGACAGACTGCATCCTGACACATATCCGGAAGAAAACGAACAAAACCCCCCCATCCGCACATTCAAACCAGGGCAAATGATATGGGCACGGTCATACTCCGATAAAAACAAATGGGTCCAAGGGACAGTGCTACAACAAACAGGACCCATTTCTTACCTAATTTCCACACAGACTCAGGGCAACCTACGCCGCCATATCGACCAACTCAGACCCAGACAACCGCCATACACACCAGACCCCCAAACGGCGGAACTCGACCCGCCACCCCTTCCAGAAATACTACCAAACCAAGAGGAAGAGGAGCAAAGAGACGCACCACTGGCCGCTCCGGACATCGCCCCACTTCCACGTCGTTCCACCAGAAACCGAAGGGCCCCCACCTACCTAAAGGACTACCAGTGGGCAGGTTCCAACGGCAGAGGGGAAGAAAACGCTCCAGGGGAGGGGTAAGGGGTGTATTATATATGTAAAAAGTTAAGTTAGATATGATTAAACAGTATACGTGAGGAAAAGCAAATCTGACAGAAGAACACGCGGGAACTTTGACAGCTGTCAAAGTTCCCCCGGACAGCGCAGGCGCAGCCACTGACAGCTCGCGGCTGTCAAAACACCGGACCATGCGGAAGCCTAAGCTGTCAAAGAGAAGACGACGCGGATTGGTCCGGATTGACGCGGCGCCAAAATGAACACTCCTGATTGGCCCTCGCTGACAGCTGCCGGCTATAAAAGCCGGCAATATTATTCTATGTTTGCCTTGCTCTGAATAAACCCTTTACTTAACTAGCCTGTCGTCCCGAGTGGTCCTTCGGCTACTTCAGAAACCATTTTCTATTCCTGTTTAAAATGACTAACTATTAATGGCACAATGTCACACCCTCTCCTCAGCTGTCCTCAAAGGCCAATATAGGAACATATAGGCCCCCACAACCCTAGACATGTAGAAACAACAGAATATGTACTTTTCTAGTGCCTACACTATAAAGACATTTGTAGTAGCCTTATTTCACCATTATTGAATAATAATAATAATAATAATAATAATAATAATAATAATAATAATAATAATAATAATAATAATAATAATAAACAACCTTTATTGTCAAAGTACAACATGTGTACATTGAGATTAGCTGAGCCTCCCCCTGTGCTCTCTCCCCCCAACACACAGTGACAACAAACCCTCCATCCCACCACACTATGTGAACCAACTACACCACACACTGGCCTCCCAAGTCAATTCTGCATAAGATTATGTCCCATTTAAAAGCCTAACAGCCCACGGATAAAAGCTATTTTTCAGCCTGTTGGTAAGGCTGGCTATATTCCTATATCTCCTACCGGATGGTAGGAGAGTAAAGAGATACCGTCCAGGGTGTGAGTCATCCCTGAGAATCTTCCTCACTCTTCCAAGGCAACGAGCCATGGCGATGTCATCCAGTGGTGTCAGGGAACAGCCCACAATGTCTTGTGCTGTGCTCACTACCCTCTGTAATACTTTCCTATCCGTGGCTGTCAGACCAGCATACCAAACCACAATACCATACGAGAGGACACTCTCTATGGTAGACCGGTAAAAGAGGATCATTAGCTGTTGTTCTACCCTGTTCTTCCGCAAGATCCTAAGAAAGTGAAGCCTCTGTTGGGCCTTTCTAGCCACCTGGGTTGTGTTAACTTTCCAGGTCAGATCTTCACAGAGGTAGACTCCCAGAAATTTAAAGGAGGAAACTCTCTCTATACAGTCCTCCACAGTGAGGAGAGCAATTTTACACTTCCCTGCTGCTTTCAGATACCAATCCCGCTACAGATACCAATATAATGTTACCAGGTTTTGTGCAACAATATTTAAAATCCATCAGAACATGTGCCACAACCCAGTTTTAATAAGCATCTAACTGATTTATTAGAGTGTTTTGTATTTATGACAGAATTGGTTTCTCGTGTTTTTAATGCCAATTTATTGCTTTTACCCTTTTTTAGATTTTTGTTTTTATATTTTTTTAACCTTTCTATGAAATTTTATTTTTTGTATTCTTTATGGTTCTTAACTGTTTGTACCCCACTCTTCCTATGGTGGTCTTTGACTCTTAATAGATGCTTGATTTGATTCAGCTCAGCTGGGTCTCCAGTAATTTGGATTTAGGTTAGAATGGAAGCCTCTAACAATTTACCTTCATGAAAGCAAGACAAAATTACTTCAAATACATATTCAGATAGATTTAGTTACAAATATTTTGACATTATAAAGGGAAATAGGTTCAGAATACAAGCTGAAAGCTACTCAAATAAAACATGACAGTGCAAGACAGGGCTAAAAGAGCCTGAAATAGACAATCTGAATTGCGATGGCAGGTGATTTGATACACAAAGAAGGTACAAAATAGCAACCTATAAATGCAATGAATGCTCCAAGAAATAGACATATAATATTTTAGGATTCTCACACTATAAGGTCATATGAATATTCTATCTCTCTGTGAAAACTTGATTTTACCACAGATCAGGTGCCCAACCTGGATTTTAGATATCTAGGCTAAAAAAAAAAAATCTGGACAACCAGTGTGCAGTAGCAAAAAATAATTTTCTGTACCCTTTTTTTTTCTGCCAAGCATCTGCTCAGATTTTTTGAGCCCTGATAGACTATCCCTATCTAACTGGTCTACACCTACTCATTCCAATTCTACCAATACTGCAAGGAGCTGAAATTGAAGCCACTGCTGCTTGTCAACAATACTGAACAGACCATAGCTATCATATACTAGAAACAGGGGTCCCCAACCCCTGGGCCACACCCACTATGCCACTTCCCTTGCATGCAAAGCAGGCATGAAAGCGCATGCACACAGCTCCATTTGTGCGAGCTGTGGGCACATGTGCCTTCTGCTTATGCAAATGGAGTTGCATGCGCAACAGGGGATGAGGGAGTGCATGTGGGCAGCTTCATTTGTGCAAGCAATGGTGCATGCGCCCACCATTTGTGCAAATGGAGCTGTGCACATCTGTGCACTTACCCACAACTCACACAGAATCACTCCCTCTCCCCCCCCCGCTGGTCCACAAAGCTGGAAAGGTTGGAGACTATGGCTAGAAACATCTGCTAGACTACCCTGCCTCCTTTATGTGGATGATCTGAAGTTGTCCAGAAAAACATCATCTGAAATAGAATTGCTCTCTATAAAAATAGCCAAGATATTGCAATGGAGTCTAAACAAATGTGCCATCTTTACCATCAACAGAGGAAAAACTGAAAGTATTCAAGATGCCTATGGAAATAACATCAAGAATCTGGATGAAGAAGATCACTACAAATACCAGGGGAATCTTCAAGCTGACAACTTCGAGCACACTAAAGTCAAGAAGAAGGTTAGAAGTGAATACATCAAGAGAGTGAAGATCTTAAAGTCCAAATCAGTGGAAGCAATACAATCCTTATAATTAACACTTGGGCAATTCAAGTCATCAGACATGAAATAGTGGACTGGACTCAAGCAGAACTAAAAGCCCTAGATAGGAAGACCAGAAAAAAATATTGAAAATGAATCTTGTCCTACATCCATGCAAAGATGTTGACAGACTCTACTTACCAAGGAAAATAGGTAGGCATGGAAAGTTGCAAGTACACCACACAGTTAAAGAAGAAAAAAAAGGAAGAATTGGAAGAATATCTAAAGGACAGTTAAGAAGATGCACTTAAACTATTACACCATGAAGGATTACTCAGTATTGGAGAAACCAAACCATCCTATAAGAAAGACGAAATGAAGACTAGAAAAGAAATATAGCAAGGCAAAGTATTACACAGCCAGTACAGAAATAATACACACGTACACACATAGTAGGCTGAACAGATAACAACCACATCTGGAAGAGCAGGAAAGTTGAAGAAAAAGATGGAAGGGTTAATTCTGCCTGCAGATAGTCAGAATTGAAAAATCATCAAATTATTCACAGTACAAATTGTGCAAAGAGACAGAAAAAAACGGTAGATCATATAATATTCAGCTCATGCAAGAAGATCACACAAACTGGCTATAAACAACAACATGATATATTCACCAGAATGATTCTCTAGAACATCTGTAAAAATTATCATGTGTCAGTAATGAAAAATAGGTGGGAACATATATTTGAAAAGTAGACACAAATGAACAAGTTAAAATATTGTGGGGCTTTTGAATACAAATTGATAAAGTCTTGGCACATAACAGATTTTACTGTGGTTGAAAAGAGGAAAGTGTGGATAATTGATTTGACAATACCAGGGGATAATAGAACAGAACTGAGAATTGGAGAAAATTATAAAATATCAAGATCCTAAAATCAAAGTTGAAATAATAGGGCATAAATCAGACATGGTGCTCCCAGAGGTTATTGGCACGCTGGATGCCATACCAAAAACCCTTGGATGATAGTTAGAAAATCTGCACATTAACAGAATTGGCAGGACAAGAAGCAATGGATGGAAACTAACCAAAGAGAGAAGCAACCCAGAACTAAGGAGAAATTTCCTGACAGTTAGAACAATGAACCAGTGGAACAACCTGCCTCCAGAAGTGGTGAATGCTCCAACACTGGAAGTTTTTAAGAAGAGACCGGACAACCATTCTTCTGAAATGGTATAGGGTTTCCTGCCTGAGCAGGGGGTTAGACTAGAAGACCTCAAAGGTCCTTTTCAACTCTATTATTGTTATCATTAAGCTGCAAAATACATTGGTCAAGATTTTTCTGATTTTTCTTTTCCAGGGATATTCCCTGGGCTGCACAGTGCTTTATAAAGGAGCTTTGGAACTGGTGATATATGAGCATAGCACTTGACTGCAGCTCTTTAAAGTAGCGGTGTCATCTTCTAGGACTGTTTCAGGGTAGGGGTTTTTTTTGTACTATATCCTATACAATTTTATATCAAAGAACCTGGGCCTTACTCTAAAAGAAATAATAAAAAAACCTTTGTATTCAGAGAAGATTATTTATAATTTTATAGCTATGCTATTATTAAAATCTGTTAGTTACAAAAGGCCACGCTGCTCGGATGTGCACATTTACTGTGCCAAACACATTATGACACCCTAAGTTCTTGAGAAGGACTTGATGCCTGAGAAAGTCAACTACACCTAAAGAACTGGTAGCTGTGAATTCATGTTGTTGTATTTTTATTTATTTATTTGTATTCCTCCATTTTTATTTTTATAAAAACTGAAGGCGCCAAACATATCCAACACACTTTCCTCCTGTTTTCCTTACAACAACAGCCCTGTAAGGTGGGTTGTGATGAGAGTGAGTGAAAGTCACCCAGCTGGCTTTCATGGCTAATGGGGACTTGAACTCATGGTCTGCAACTTTATAGCCTGGTGCCTTAACCACTAGACTAAACTGGCTCTTATTGTTTATCTTTGTTGTTGTATGTATGTATGTACTTATGTATGTATGTGTACCTATGCATATGCCTATGCATTTATAACAGACTCAATCCTAAGTCTAATTGAATAAACAAGTCAATTTGATTCATATTGTAAATTTGATTGCCTGGATCAGATTGATTTAATTTCAGAAGCTAATTTATCCAAACTTTGTAAAATTGAATCGGCATAATGAAATTTTGTACAGCTCTAGTTGTAATTCTTTCAATATTCATTACTTCAATACATGGTGGCTTTACAAACCTATAAGACAAGAAGGGTGAATAGAAGAATCCTGAAGTTCTCTAATGAAATGCATAATCATGGGTGCAGTTCTCTGTTGCCAGTGCTAAATGGCTCCTACTTTAATGATCCATTTGAACTGAAATGGTTGCCTGCAATTAGACATCTGTGGTGGAAAGAATACAAGTCAGATACAAACATTAGACTGGCTGCCAGAATTACAGTCACATTCCTGAACAGGGCAATGAGGCAAATGGATAACTGTAATTATACCACATACAGTACATCTTTTAACATTCCATGTTGGAAGGCAAAAAATGAACAACAGCTCTTAACTCATTTAATCACTTGCTTCTAATAAAAGGCTGTCAAAAAGGTCTGTAATTTTAATGCATTTCTGTTCCATTAGCACCGCTATGAACTGAAATCATCCCTCCCCACCTGAGGCCTGGCCACAAAGGTTTGGGGAGAATATTTACTTATTGTGAATTATGTTAATTGTACACAATAGGACTGAAGGCGATTATGAACTGACAGGAAGACAAAGTAAGAAAAAGTGCAAACAAATATTTGGCGGGATAATGTCAGCATTATTTTTAATCTTCTGGATTGAAAAGTAAACATGATTATTTTTATAGTTGAAAACATTTAAACTTTCTTAAGTAAATACCGAACCAAAACCATAATGCAGCTTGGAAATTTCAAAAATAAACACACACAGGTACCCACATTTCAGAGTAAACTCCATGAGATATGTCCACACTTGTGAGTATAAAAACAAAAGTTATTTCCCGCATTGCAGATATAAAATTTGGGGCATCTGAAGTCTTCAGAAATCAGTCAAAAACATATTTTCCTTGGCTTCCTGCACCAAACATAAAAATGCTTTCTTGCTGCTCCCCTGGCACCAAAACATCCATTTTTGACAATAAAGAAAATGAGAAAATATATTTTAATAAGCCATGTATGATGGTTTTTACTATAAACATGCATTTATTTTCTGAGAAGGTAGCACTGAAAGAGCAATAGTTGTTAATTAAAGAGGAGGGAAAAATATCTCAATCCCTTGCCAATACATAACCCAAAAAAGATAGAAAAAGGGAGTCTTAGTCTCAAATAGGTTCATAGTTGTTTGGTATTAATTAACTTTCCCCATTCAACCTATTGGGAGCGGCACAATGGTTCAGTGATTAAAATTATGGGCTTCTTGGCTGGAAAGCTGACCTGAGCAACTTGTGACAGGGTGAGCTCCCTTCCTCGCCTCAGCTCCTGCCAACCTGGAAGTTTGAAAACATGCAAATGTGAGTAGATAAATAGGTACCATTTTGGTGGGAAGGTAACAGCACCCCATGACATCATCATTGCAAAAATGTCTTCAGACAGCCCTGGCTCAATGGTCTTGAAACAGAGATGAGCACTGCCCCCTATAGTCGGTAACGACTAGCAGAGTAAAATCAGCAGGGACTCCTTTTTACCTACTTAACCTATTGCACAAACTGGGTTGGGAGGTTTAACACAGTCTAGCTGCTGTCAAAAGAAAGTCCAATTTCAGCCCTGCAAAAATCGGGCTTCTCTAAGTTCTCTATCTCTGTCCCCATTTGATATTTGGTTACAAAGACTGAACCACCAGAAGTCTTTAAACTTTTTCAGTCCTGAGGAAAACAAACAAAGAAATGAAAATTTCCTTTGTAGCGAGTGAGAGGAATCCACTAGGGAAAAATCTAATCTGGTCAGGGATGATGTGCCCACTCCTCATAAAAAATTAAAATGATTCCAATTTTCTCTAATTTCATTGACATTCCCATTATCTTTGAGCCTAATCTTTTACTCACAGAATAGCATCTGCCAGAAAAATCTATTCCAAGAGACTGGGGAACACCAAAGGCTAAACGTGGAACACTGAGGCATAGAGTGGAGGATAACAAGAGGGAGTTTTACTATGTGTCCAGGAGTTTTTTAGAGAAGCACTAGAAGTGGTCTTTAGGCTCTGCCACCACTGTTTTAACTCCTACAAAGAACTAAAGCCTAGAGGTTTCAAGGGCAATGACTTGAGAATCGCTTACAGTAGCTTTTAGTCCCTGTCACCACTTTTTGTAAAAATTAATCGCTACTAAGAACTATTACTCTAGAGGTTTTAGTGGCAATTACTTCTTTAAAAAGTATGTTCAAAAGTTCAGTTTATTCTATTAATTAAAATGGACAACTGTGTAAGCATATATCTATGCTGGATTGCCCAACTACCAATGTTTATGCTTTTCACGCAATCATATTTTTTTAAGCAACAGGAAAAAAAGGTATGCCTAAATAAATGTTTATTACCAAAGGAGTGCTTTAACCAGTTCACAAGGACATTATGCAATTTAGTTCTCCTTAAGAATTAAATAAAATGTGTGCTGGGTTCTATTAGCTATTGCCTTTTTTCATCGCTTTTCATTAACTGCTCTGAATACAGTACCATATTGCTTCAAAGCCACAGACTTTTGCACAGTTGCTCTGAGCTCCCTATTAAAAGTGAAGCACAGTGAAGCAGAACTGCATTTAATGGGGATCCAATGTCTTCTTTAGACATTGTTTTCATGATCTGGCACAGAGGGATCATTTCTTAAATCATAACATGAAACTCAGCATAGTAATTAGTAAAAGTATTGACTTCGTCCAGTTTTCTCAGGACAGAGAATTAATGAGGCAAAGGGGTATTGTCCAAACGATTGGCCACAGTATGTTTTATGCATCTATCTCACCAAATAACAACTTCATCCATCTTTATCATTTTTCAAACCTGCCAAGTTAGAATTAAACATCATAGCAGATTAGAAGCTGCAGCCCAAAGAACAGCCTCATTTTCAATTTTATCCTTTTCCTTAGAACTACCAAATGATTAAAAAAATGGCAACCTGATGCACTGGATTTAATTCATGGAAGGCTGTGTAGTGTTTTGAATCAAGGGCAAAAGCTGTTTCAGAACACTCACATTCCATCTGTCTTTATTCTCTTTAAAGCGGCTGTGTCTCTTCCCAGGATTGTACAGCTGCCTCCTTGAGCTGCAGCATGATCCTAGGAAAAAATGTACTGGGTTTAAGAAGTTATAGACTGGGGCTACTGTATGTGCACACCCACAAGTGCTTGGATCTCATTTTACACTTTGAATCTGGATCTCTGCATTCCCCGGTGGGCTAGTGTAATATAAAGCATTATTGTAAAAAAAATAAATCCCAAACCTACAATAGCTATAGTATATGCAAATTCTGTTATAGATTATTGTTTACAGACTTCTTTGAGCATACTGTATTATCATTCATTTCTAATACATTTAGGCCATGCAAATTAACGGTATTTTGAATAGCTAGTTCTTTTGCTTTGCTCTCTATAGGCCAAATTTTATACGTCCCACAAGCCATCAATTATGGATTGAAAAATCCTAACACTGTATGTCATTTGAGTCCACCTAACAAGGTTAATGCATTATGCAGTAGATGTAGCTGTTATTATTCCATCCATGATTACTATTCAAACAACATCCTATCTTGAAATGATTCTGCCTTCCTTGGGAAAGGGACAGCCAGCTAATAATATGAATATCTTCTCTATTCAGCTCAAGCACTTGCTCTAGAGAGCTGTTTTCTGACAGAAAATTGTCAGAATACAGTAGTGTGACAAACAAGAGCAGCCCAGGAGAATATATAAACTGCTCAGTTGTGAAGAGAACCTGGAGGACCCACCCTTTCTGTTGAAGGAGGTCTCTATTAAAATGGAACATTTAACCTCTGTTCTTTCATTGTAATTTCTCATCACACCAACAAGAAGGAAGAAATACTGCCAATATTAACTATTGTTTCTGACATTTTCTTTTTAAAAAGCCCTGCAATGCAATGCAATATCACTGTTTAATCTTTTAGTAGAAATGACGGATAATTAAGCTTTATTGTTTGCCATTCTCACTTTTTTCAAGATCTCACTATTGTCAAGGCTTGACAATCTGACTTGTTTAAACACTACTTCAAGAGTTTTTAAGTGGGAAACATTGTACAAATATTTTAAATAAACAAATGTAATCAAACACCTTCAGGTGAATATACAGAGCCTTATCTAACTTTGTGTTTTCCAAATATCTTGGGAACAAGTCACAAATTCTAAATTAACACAGAATTCTGGGAAATATAATCCCACTATCTTGCACACCAAGTCTTGTTTAGGAACAACACCATTTATTATTTTCAGAATGATAATATTATCAGTTAAAAGCAAAATAAAACAAAACAATTGCAGACCTAGGCTGCAAAAAAGTGACTTTGGGTGGTAGACACAAAAAACAACAACAAAACCTGCTCATAAAATACAAATCCTGCCCTTGCTGGGATAAATAATTATCCAACTCACAAAATACACACACACACACACAAACAGCAGAGATCATCTAACCTCATGACTTACAAAAGGCTAACAAAGGTGAGGCCATATGAATCTGGGAGATTGTGGTTTCACTGGACAAATGCTACAACTGAGTAGGCATGACTCCAGGGTGCCTCAAGATGGCATGGTTTGATAGAAAGGACCCAAAACATACTCTCTGGACTAGATCCGAGCAGTTTATGACCTTTAGATGCAGGAACAAGTGTAAAAAAATTTTTCTTGGCATCCAATGGTTCTCTGGATTTTTTGCTGGCCCAGATTTTCTAGTCTCATACTTTCTTAAGAAAAATAAAGTTAAAATTAAATTGCAGTGATACAAATGGAAGGTGCTGGTGATGACCTATAAAGCCCTAAATGGCATGGGTCCTGATTATTTACGGGAGTACCTTTTGCTGACGTTAACTTCCCATCATCCTGTGCGCTCCCACAGAGAGGGCCTCCTCAGGGTGCCGTCAGTCAGGGAATGTCGACTGGCAGCCCCCAGGGGGAGAGCATTCTCTGTGGGCGCGCCTGCCCTCTAGAAGCAGCTCCCTGTTGAGCTCCGGATGGCTCCTGACCTTCGCTCTTTCCGCCGCGACCTGAAGACTTGGCTATTTGAACTTGCCGGCCTGGACTGAGGGACTGGGATTTTAGATTTTAAATTTTAAATTTTAAATTTTAGAACGTGTTTTATTGTTTAGGGCTACTTGGTTTAATTTATTTTATTTTTTGTATATTATGTGTTGTATATACTGTTTTAATTGCCCTGTACACTGCCCCGAGTCCTTCCAAATAATAAATAAATAAACATGCTAACAACTATTTTACCAACTATTTTAAATCTAAGCTGTTTGCTTGTGTGTGTTTTTACTTCAGCTATAAAAGCAGTATAATAATAGCTTTAGTGGGTCAGCTTCCGTGGGTCATTTCTGAAGATAAGCAGATTTGGTTGACTAAAGAAATATATCATTGAAGATATCATCTTCCTCCCACTACAGATATTAGCTATAGATATCAATATGGTCTCACTGCAGGTGCCAGCATTTTCCATGTATACATTCACAAGTAAGGACTCTCTCTACTATGTTGCAACAGGCACATAGATTTGTTCTAATAGAAGAGAATATTTGAGGCTGAAGGTTTGAAATGTGCGGTACTTATATCACTCTTTGAGTGTGGTGGTTTGTTTGAAGAAGTTTCATTACTCAAATAGGTGTTCACCTAGTTTGTGTGTGTATGTGTGTGTGTGTGTGTGTGTATACATACACATACATACACATACATACAAACACACACACACACACACACACACACAAACACACACATATATACAGAGCTTTTTTCCTCATAGAACACTCAGAACGGTGTTCCGGCACCTTTTTTTTTTTTGCAAAAAAAAAATCTCCCTCTGAAAGCCTGTTGCAGGGCTAGGCATTCTTGGCCCCTTTTTTATGACTCGTGGACTTGAACTCCCAGAAATACTGAGCCAGCCATGCTGAGGGGAAAGAGAGAGGTTTCCAAGCTGAGCCATGCTGGCTCAGGAATTCTGGGAGTTGAAGTCCTTGAGTCATAAAAGAGCCAAGGTTGCCTACCCTGCACTAGAGGAGGACATTAAAATTATTTACAAGGTTACTTCTTTAGGAACTAAACTTTCAGAATCTAAAACAGCTAATTCAAAAAAGCCAACAGGAAAGAACCTCACATTTTTCATCTGCTTCTGTATTTTGGAAGGTGAAATTAGATAACAAAATAATCTATTTCCCATGTTAACATCTCTGCAATGAAATCAATAAAGGTAAAGGAAAGAAATGAGAAACATTTTCTCAATGTAATATGTCTAATTTAGCTGATGCTAGAAAAATAGTATATTTTGTACATACTCTTGAAAACTATTTTGAATCTTACCATCTATTACAACTAAACCACTTTAAATTAAACAATTCTTAAGTATGAAATATTCTTAATTTGGACTTTACTTTTACTGTTTGGATTGTTGTGTGTTTTGAAAAATAGATTATTTAGAATCTAGTTATATTGCACTTCAGTCTTTAAATAATTAACCTAGTATATACGTAACAATATATGATGTTTTTCATGGTGAGCTTAACATCAATAACAACATTTATTAAAAAGGCTAAAATAATTTCTGGTGGTATTATCTGTACATTAAAATTTTGTTTAGTCACAATCTTTCACTTTTCACATTCTGGAAAAGCAGTGGTCATGTATCCTAGCAAAAGATGTTACATATGTGCATAAGTGTAGTCAGTAGCATATGCCTTTTTTAAAATATCAAACATGCAAAGAAACAAAAATAAGTCCAAAATATCTGTATTACATCCAGAAATGCCAACTTTGCAACCAGTATTTCTCATCCATAACTAAGGCACCCTAAGGATACCTGCATACATGCAAATGCTTCTCTGGAATCAGTAACGCAGCAGGGATTGCTTTTTCCTTCCAGTAACAGATTGCTGGGAAATACCAAACATGGCCTTAAGAATTCCAATGTTTGTTACAAATTTTTATGGATGTGGTTGGAAAGAGGCCTAGAAATGCCAGCACAAATACATCACACTTGCTGAACATGCACACACAACTAATTACTATCTTCAATTATATGTGATATATCCAGGGCTTTTTTTTCCCATAGAACTCTCAGAACGGCGTTTCGGCACCATTTTTTGCACACACACACAAAAAAAAGCTGAAGGAAACTGTTCCAGAGAGCCAAATTCTCCTCAGGGAGCCAGGTTGCAGAGCAGCAGAATACATCGCAGCGACAGGCCTTCAGATGGCTCAGATCAAAGGAAATGTACAGGGTAATTTAAAAGTGGGAGGGTAGGAACGGCTGAGCGTAAACAGGTTGCTTAGTAACCTGCTTAAACAGTCTCTGTAACTTTCAGCTCCCAGTGCCTTGCCTTTTTTAAGCTGGGAAGTTGAAAAAAAGGCTAAAAAGAAGGCAATAGAGTGCTATCAAGGAAAATGTATAGATATACAGTAGCCAGCAGACATTTAGGGAACCTTTATTTTTCATACACTGTTCAAATTTTGTTTTAATGCCATGGTGATACACAATCAAATGTGGTCAGTCTTTTTTTTTTTAATCCCAAAGCATCTGTTCGTTAAATGCAGTATAACAAAGTTTTGGATGATGGAATTATTTTTTATCTAAGGATAACTAATGATAACAGCTCTTAAATCTGTTGTTTTGTTTTATTTTTGCACAAAAAACTTTATAATTTGCATTTGCATTCATTTACAAATAGAATATGTTGTTAAAATGTATTGGTGTTGAAATAATTAGTGCACACATATACCTAAAACCAGTTTATTGCATTTGGCAATTGTACTAAAAAAATCTCATTGTCAACCAATATAATTCATTTAATTTGAAATCAAGTGAAAAATTGATTTAAATTATTTTATTAAAACAAATTAATGGCAATTCTTTTATAAGTTGTTGCCTCAAACAAAATGAGTTTGACATGCCTGCTCTAGATAATTGATTGCTCCAAAATAAATTCTAGACCAGGCCTGTACATGCAGCATACCAAGCACCCTTGGACAGAGCATAGACTTTAAAAAAAAGTAATAAAATCACCAACATGTTGCCTAATGCCTCCATGGCTTACCATGACCATGAACTCCAACACTGTAGATGCTCCTCTAGTCACCAAATCATTGATAAGCCCACCAGCATTTCTTTGCAGACCACAAAGATTTTTAATTTATCACTGTGGGCCTTTCCCTTCTACAAGTTGCACAGACCTCTTCTAGATTTCTGAGTTAACTCCTTGGTCTGTCATTGAGCAAGATTTGACTTTGTAGGGAAGCATATTATCATTTGATGTATATTTAACATATGTTCTACCTTTATTTACCGATTATATAATATTTGTATGCAATCCACATGGTGAGGTTTGGGGCAACTTACAATATTTTTAAAATCATAAGATTAAAACATAAAAACAGGGTTTTTTTTCTCATAGAACGCTCAGAATGGCGTTCTGGCACCCTTTTTGCACAAAAAAAGCTTTTGCACAAGCTATGCTACTCCCTCTATTGGCTTTCAAAACCTTATTGGCTTTCGAAAGCCAATAGAAATTGCTGCTGAGCATGCCAAAAGACCTGGCTGGCAAACATTGCACCGGCAAGTTGTCTGCAGCGAAGGCAAGTTGGCAGGAACTTTGCATCCCTCCCTGCTGCCCAACTACACCATCTCAACTAGGTAAGTAAGAGAGGACAAGGAGTGGGAGGTGGATTCTGTGGAGTCCATGTGCACTCCTTCCTTGTGCTCACCCGTGTCAGCCAGGCTGGTGGCCTACCTGGTGCTGGACTTGTGCCACCATCACCTCACCCTGCGCACCTTAGTGGCCACCCTGCATCGTCTGGCCCACACCGCCTCCACTGCACACCCCGTGCAGCCCTACCATATACAGCGGGCCCTGCTGCTCCCACAGAACCAGCTGCGCCGACTCCGGCCCTGGGGGGCAGCCCGCCACCAATACCCCTCGCACCCGTGACTGCAGTAGCGCTGCCCCCCCACCCCCCACGCCCGGCAAGATGAGAGTTCCAGTGCCTTTATATATATATTTGTCAGCCAGACCAAAAACTTACACATACATGCCCTTGGTCTGCCTGATCAGGAGAGCCGGTGGCCTAGAAGTTAATACAAGTGCCTAGTATGCATGCTGCCTAGGTTTGAATCCCACAAAGGGTATGGCTAGCAAAGAGAGCAAAGAAGCTCAAAATAGCTACCCCATTTAACTCTTTGTCAGCAAAAAGAAATTTGAATACACAATGTTTCACAGTAGCAACTTGAGCCCTGCTTGAGCCCTCCTAGGTTGGAGCTGCAAGGCAAAAGAAATAATAATAGAACTGCAGTATAGCAAGTTCAAAAAACCCAAGGTGCATCAAACCAGTCTGATGCATATGTGTGTGTGTAGATATATCTATATATATATATGGCCTTATACACACACATACATACACACACACACACACACACTATTTATATATAGTAGCTTGCTGTGCCAGCTGTGGTGAGAATATGAAACCAAGCTCAGAGGGCACTAAGTATTCCACATAGAGATATTATGGAGCACTGATGATATTATCTAGTCATTGGGTAATGTGCAAGAAAACAAGAAAGCTCAAAGAGCACCAAGGACCGCTCATTATGGAGATAGTCAGAATCCAGACTTGGGACTCATCAACACATTATTCCTTGGGAATGAAGTTCACTACTGCCAGATACAGCATGACTCACTTCTTACTTACTTGTGGACATACAGTATATTAATCTTGAAAAGCCAAAGTAATTTACCGATAGACTGAGATCACATTGTGCTAAGCATGATATCAGACCTAGCCTGAGGATGACCTAAACCAGGGGTGTCAAACTCAATTTCATTGAGGGCCGTATCAGCATTGTGGTTGCCCTCAGGGGACCGGGTGGGTATTGCCAGGGTGGGCGTGGCTTACTGGGTGGGCGTAGCTAAAGTGCATATGGCCTACTGGGTGGGTGTGGCCAGCTCTACATTGTTTGCATCAAGGGTGCCTATGGGGGCCTGGGCAGGAGTGGGACAGATCTGAAGGTCTCTGGCAGAAGGAAGGTATCTGGGCCAGGGCCAAGGCAGTGGGGACCGTTCCCTCACTGTTTCCAGGATGGCTTCGCGGGCCACATGAAACCACTTTGTGGGCCGGATCCGGCCCCCGGGCCTTGTGTTTGACATGTCTGACCTAAACAATCCAGCCAAATTCTTTATCTGCTCACACAAAACATGCCAAATTAAACCTATACTACTCATATCTAGTGGGTATACCCTGTGAGATTCTAGGGAATTACCATCGTAAATCTCTTCCTCTTCCTGGAATCTAGGTCCAGACTCTGCTGTCTCTTATCTTGCATCTCTCCTTGGAATGCATTACTATAGTCCATAAGACATGACTAACCTATTGATTGTTTTTTTTAAAAAAAATCAATCAATACACTAAGATATAAACCATGTTGTACAAAACATAATCGATGAGTTAGCATACTAAACCAAACCATTCAAAGCATAATATGACTTAGTGCAATGTATAAAACCTGTTTTTGCTTTCCAGGATGGCAACTTATATCCCATTTCCATATCTGGCAAATATTTCAACATCTAGCCTTTATCTTGTTTGTACCTGGGCAGAGGGGGAAAAGGAAATGTTTATCATTTTTTTTCCTTCCTTATTAGCTACATAAAGGCTGCTGCTGTTTTTTTTTGTCCCTCTATCTTTCCCAACACTTATTTTTTTTAAAAAAATGGCCAAGAGCTTTCTTCTGAAAAGTATATGTGCCATAAGCAGGAACTATGTTTACAATGTTTTTGGCAAGCTAGTATATAAAAATAGGAAATGTATAAATCACACATTGAAAGAAACACAGATAGAATTTAATACTGATATTTAACACAACCAAATATTTTAGGATGTGCCAAACAACTATTTCAAAAATGTAAAGCTTTGCCATTGTATTTTAGTTTAGTTTATTCTGACATTAATGATATTCTCCTGTCTTATGGAATAATATTGAGACTTTCACACAACCTTTTGAAAAACAGCTATCCATTATTTATGATGGAATAAAGAACTTCTTAGTAACGGACTGACATCAATTTTTAAAATAACATTTTTGTCCAGTCAGATGGGCATGATCATCTCCAATCATTCGAAAGATAAATGGTTTCTCCACAGGCTCTGTGAGCCAGATCACGTGTAATGAAATGTTTTGAGTTGATACATTAACTATGAGAAGCCCCTTCTGACAAGATTGTGACAGTACAATGAGCAATATTTACAGCAGATTGCTGTAAACAAATTGATTTGTTTTCAGCCCCAAAATCAAGGCTAGGGAAATCTGTTTTGCAAAACTAGGAAAAGCTGGTTTCTAAGATCTATTTAGGACATTGTTTCATTTTTTTCTCCCCTCCTGTTTTGGTATGAAGAATATAGCATATGTATGGCAAAGTTGCCAGAAGCACAATTTTGAAAGTAAAAGTAGTCTATAAGAGGCAGAAGAATAAAAGAAAAAGAATAAGAATAGATAATCCCCAAAAGTTAGACCTCACAAGGATTCAGCTGATCATCTTAGAATTTCCCTCATTTATACAAACGTGCCTTTAAATTTCATATAAATGGGAGTAACAAAATGTCTTTCATGGAACCAACATTCACATTTTTTTTACAGAATTGCCTATCTTGTGAAAATGTTACAATTGGTAATCATCATTTATGTTGTGTTTGTGTGTGTAACCCAAACAAGCACAATTGATATAACCTATTATAAAGTGTTAATTTATAAGATAAAATGTACATATTGTTTTAAAGAGACAAGTGGAACCAGTAAGTATCTGGATTTTATTCCAGAGGCATTAGCGATATAGATTAATGGCAAATCTCAAAAGGTTTCTTCTTCCATAACTACTTAAACAGACCAACAGAACGGGCAGGTCTCAGACAAAAAGCCACCTATATTTTGCTCTGTCATATAAACAGCTTAAACTTCATTGTGAAATGAAAATTAAAAAGCATCATCATCATGATGGTGGTGATTCCTTAAGAGAGAAGTCAATAGAATATTAAAAGGGTAGTTGTTTTCATTTTCTGCCTTTTGTCCCTATTAACCCTCTCCAATTAATTGTCAATTTATGATTGTCCGACACTAGTTTTTCCACAATTAAAATTAGCAAATATAAATTCATGAAGAAAGGCAAATAAATAAGGGTTTTTTTGGTACTGAGTATTTTTGTGGGTGTGGGTATGGGTGTGTGAAAGGAAGCTGCTTTAGCAAACAGAAAAAAACATGAAGAATTTAGTCATCCAATGGTGATCATTCTATTATCTATTTTACTAGATACCATCAATCTTTGCCTAATTTGCTTCCTGAAATATTAAATTTCCTTTTGTTCGGTAACAAAACAGAGAACATTCTTGACAAGCCAAAGAAGAATAAAACAAGATTGATATTGTATGATACTGTATTATTCCCAAAGCACAAAAACTTTAGTATGTATTCAACAGCCATATGTTATGGGATGGTGAATTGTAACATCACTCACTCAAGATATGTGAAAGCACAAATTTAGGATTACAACTGCTAAATAACTAGAAGAGTTATTTGACTGTAGTTCTGATAGTTTATGTAAGATTTTTTTTAAAAAAGGCCTCTTTGTAATTATATTTCTGATGATTAAAAATCTTCCCTATCTTCCCAAGCAAATCACAACTTCACAAAATATTGAAAGTGTGTGTGTATGTATGTATACACACACACACACACACATGTACATACATATACAAATCTATTTTAGCGGGAGATAAACATATCGTCTTCAAACATTTCAAAGACTTTTTCATACAGTCATATTAATTACTTGGTATTCCAAGTGTCTGATTGTCTCCACATGGAATTATGTAAATCTGAGACTACAGATAGAAATTCCATATAGTCAAATTTAACTTCAGATGCAATACTTTTAAATGGAAAATGTTTACACATTTCCTAGTAATCAAACAACCATTAATTAAGATAACAATTCTATTCATATTTGTCCCCTTTATTTAGAAATTTAAAAAGACCCTAATCTTTTTATTTCAAGTTCTGCATTAAAGAAACCTATATTAATCAACCTGGCTGAAGCTTTTTGCTGTCTTCCAGATGCAAATCAGCTGTTCAAATGAATCATTAACTTCTTGCCTCGACAGATATGACATCCAAGATCTTTTAATAAATGCTTTGCATGAAAAATCTCAGGGTTTTTTTCTCTTTTAAGTATACAGTTTCTAATAGAAGATTATCTTTCACAGTATGCTGTGGCTGATTGGCAATATAAGTACATGCTAAGAATTTGTCTTTGACATTTTAACTTGAACATCCCAAGTATTTCAGCTAATAAACATAAATTAGATGAGAGCCATATCATCTAGTTGCACATATGTATTATAACAAATTTAACCTACAATTTGCACATACAGTATAAATGGCAAACCAGTGAATGTAGTAAAGGTTATTTATGTTACAAACGTCACTACATTTTATAATGTAGTGAAGATGTTGAGACTCTAGAAAGAGTACAGAGAACAAAGATGATTAAGGGACTAGACTAGAGGCTAAAACATGTAAGGAATGGTTGCTGGAATTGGGTGTCTAGTTTAATGAAGAGAAAGACTAGGGGTAACATGCTAGCAGTGTTCCAATATCTCAGGAGTTGTCACAAAGAAGAGGGAGTCAAGCTATTCTCCAAAGCACCTGAAGGCAGGACAAGAAGCAACGGATGGAAACTAATCAAAGAAAGAAACAACCTAGAACTAAGGGAAAATTTCCTGACAGTTAAAACAATTCACAACTGCCTCCAGAAGTTGTGAATGCTCCAACACTTGAAGTTTTTAAGAAGAGACTGGACAACCATTTGTCTGAAATGGTATAGGGTTTCCTGCCTGAGCAGGGGGTTGGACTCGAAGACCTCAATGGTCCCTTACAACCAGTGCTTTTTTTCTAAAAAAAAAAAAGGTGCTGGAACTCAGAGGTGCTGTCACTGGGAGCGATGTCGGTGTCTTGCTACGGCATTGCCGCCCATCCTTTGCACCCCTGCCCCTGCGGCTCGGAGCCACATGCCGTGGGGATTCCCCTCCCCACAGCCACCTTGAGGATTCCCCTCCCTGCAGTTGCCACGCCATGGCCCATGCTGAGCCCCCACCCGGAGCTGCTCTGAACCCCGACCCAGAGCTGTGTTCCTCGTGGCAGTGGTCTCCAGTGCCAAACAGCCTCTTTCCAACCACATCCAGAAAAATTTGTAACAAACATTGGAATTCTCAATGCCATGTTTGGTATTTCCCAGCAATCTGTTACTGGAAGGAAAAAGCAATCCCTGCTGCGTTACTGATCCCAGAGAAGCATTTGCATGTATGCAGGTATCCTTAGGGTGCCATAGTTATGGATGAGAAATACTGGTTGCAGAGTTGGCATTTCTGGATGTAATACAGATATTTTGGACTTATTTTTGTTTCTTTGCATGTTTGATATTTTAAAAATGGCATATGCTACTGACTACACTTATGCACATATGTAACATCTTTTGCTAGGATACATGACCACTGTTTGTCCAGAATGTGAAAAGTGAAAGATTGTGACTAAACAAAATTTTAATGTACAGATAATACCACCAGAAATTATTTTAGCCTTTTTAATAAATGTTGTTACTGATGTTAAGCTCATATTGGAAAACATTATATATTGTTACGTATATACTAGGTTAATTATTTAAAGAGTGAAGTGTAATAGAGATGAGAGTGGGATCTACCCTCTCCTTGGGCTATTCTAGAGGAGGAGAACTCTCAGAACACCTAGCCACATGCTCTTGATAGGGTGAGACACATAGTAGACATTTTCTGGATTCTTGTACTGCACAGACAGAATCGATCTGTAAAGGCAGTTTCATGGTGTAATGGTATGTGGGGATGAATTTGAATTTGAGACAGAAGGAAGAGCTGCAGACAGAGCAATGGTCAGAACAACAGCAGCTGAGCCTGTAGCAGAAATTTGAGCATGGCAAACATCTCTGAAGGACTCTCCCTAGGTTTTTGGGCTGTAAAGGCAATGGGGGAGAAATGTACTTTTAGACTTTCAAAGATTCTGTTAATGTCACCTTACAATAAATTAGACTTAGTTCAGCTGGATGTGCTTCTTGTCTAGATTATTTTGCAAAGCTGACATCAATTTTGCAAGATTGCAAGTCATGCAAGCCTCCTCTCTGGCCAATTTACTCAGTGGGGCAGGGTCCTACATAATCCATATGTTGCAGAGTAAAGATCACCAAGTATGCTATATACTTCCTTAAGATCCAGAGACTCAAACAGTTCCTAGATAACTTTCCAAGTTGTCACCTCATTAAATTACAGACATCTGGCTTTCAACTCAAAGCAGCTATACAAGTATTATTCACAAAATGACATTTATGCCACATTAATTCTTACAAATTTATGGCATGGATTCATTGCAAATTTTACTGTGTTACAGTTAATCCAGTATTTCCATTTTGAAATGTACTATAAAGGACAGATACATTTTTCTCCCAAAATAATATGCATGCAACAAATGAGGCATTCTAATTTTTTGTGGCTCCACTGGGGAAAGATAAATGTTACAATAATCTGGTTGTCAAGCAGTTCTAAACAATGTTATGCATCCTAGCAGGAGGTAGCCCAACAGAAGCAGCAGGAACCATACAGGTGTAATGCTTTCCCATTAATAGATAACTTAAGTAAAATATTCCTTTGCTAAATCTAAGGATAGAACTAGATGTGTAGCTGTTACTGAGTAGTATTCCCAGTGGAGCAATTAAGTACAAGCAAAAGTCTAATAAACCAGATAGCTGGGATTCTGACAAACTTCTCTCTTGATACTGCTTTTCTTCCTGCTGCATTATTGAACAACTTTTTTTTCTTGATCTCACATGTAAATCAATATAGGCGCCTGACATTCAAACCATAAGCAACTAAAAGAAAAAAATCAAGTATTTAATAGGACACTCTGATTTCACAAAAATGGTGATGGGAAAAAAAACTGCATTTCCACAAAATGCAACAAAGGGATGCAACCTATAAGACATTGAATACATCTATGGTTATTCAGCAAGTTTTAGAGAAATTTAAGCATGTGTCATGAAATTAAGCATGGATTTTGTCAACAGAGTTAAATTCCATTTAACCTATGTTCTCATTGTTTTTATGAAGATGTAACAACAACAATCCTGTCTCCTTAAGATTAGAGCAAATAGGGTTGTTTTATTTCTCAAAATGAATAATATTTGTATAATTGGTCTCTCAGATCACTACTTTATCTAAGAATCAAATATGAATGCAACACAGCTGTCTACTTTGCTTTCACGGTAGCTAGTGGCAGCATAAAAAACATTACAGACTTGAAAAGCTGGAAGCTGAGATTGATCACTTCAAATGTCTCAAGATGCAGCAGAATAACTCATGTCCCTAGTTTTGTCCAGAATCTGATCTCTTTTATTCCAAGTTCAGAACACTTCAGAGCAAAATGTGGTGTTTCATGGTTTTGCAGGTTCTGACTACAAATATTTGAAACATTAAAAACAGTCCTCAGATCACCATAATTCCACTATTTCTACTTTCTATCATAGACTGCAATTAGCCTAAGAAAAGGCTGGAGAAGCTGAGGAACAGTGACTAATTTTCCAGTTCCCCTATTAATAAAACATTTTTAAAACATACTTTTAAACATGACATGCAATTGTTGTTTTTTTTAAAAGAGAGTGAACTGAGGTAATAAATAAAACCTATATTCTTATCCCAACATTGATAGGTATACAGTATAGGTTACTGAGTATATATATTTTATGGGGGGGAAACGTAAATTTAGGCCTCAGACTCTCAGGAATATCATATAACTTAATTGCTCCAATTGCTCTTATATTAATCTTTCAAAATACAGTTTGCTGCAAGTCACAGTATATGTAATTAAGATGACCCCCAGGCTCTGAAGGCTCATTAATATAGCTTTCCTTGCTAATTGCTTTTACCTATCATCAGATATAGTTACCTAGTTTCATCTTATACTGTTGTAAATCAGATTTTCCCTCTTTTTATTTTAACATTTACTTTGGTAGCTACATATCATTTATAAAACAAGGTATTTTGCAGGCTGAAAAATGTTAGAATAGTAGTAATAGTAGTAATTACATGACAAATTTACAATGAGCAGAATTTTGACAAATACCGTTGATTGTTTAGCAAAAGAGATTAATTTCTTTTGTAAGTAGTAAGAAATATAGTATATTGCAGGGAATAAATGTCTATATCTAACATGCCTCCGAAAAATAAAATAATCATCCTCATTATCCTTTTTATGCTAGGTAATAGAGGGAAAAGGAAATAGAATATATGTAACATTCTGAAAAACCCACAATCCCTATTCCCAAGAATTATTCAGTTCAGTATATAGACTGTGACTTGTAGATTAATTGTAGTTATAAATAAGCATTTCAAAGGTACAGTGTTAGGATGAATAGCAACAAAAACTCCATCTAGTTTATATTGACTCTAATATTTATAAAATATTATTCTTCCTGATGTAATAGATTTAAGTTCCAACATGCAGGATAGGAGTCTAAAGGAATGCCCAGTTCCCACAAAATTGATAAAATTTGCTAAAGAAGCAATTTACTAAATACTAAAAATTAATACCTGTTTTTCACCAAGCATATTATAAATTAATGTTAACCTCTGTTGAAAATTATTAATATATTTATTCAGATCTCTTGATGAAGACAATTTGGAATAGTTTTGAGTATAGTTTCAAATATTATTAAACTATTTTGACTGCCTTAAATTCTATGGTGGTAATTACTTAACAAATTTACAATGAGCATAATTACTTTTGTTATATCAGCCTTGCATTCTGCTATGACTAGAAGCACACATCACATTAACTCATCATGGATTATAGCTAAAACATTATGGTCCACACATATAAATCCAAAACCAAGTTAACCCATTATGGCTTTGAAAATCTAATAATGGAAAGAATGTCCAAAAACTTAGACATGTGAAGCTAAGACTCATACTTTAACAGATACATCCCAAAACTACTTACATATCATAGTTCATTGTATAATCTTTATGCTGGATGCCAAGCTATTTCCTATGTGTTTTCTTTCTAACATACCATGTTCAAATGATTGGCTTGGTCATTGAAAAGCTTTATTCACTGGATGATTCTGAGGAGGACACATAAGATTCTGACAAGGTGGATATGCAGGCAGAAAGCCATTTTTGGGGGTAGATAATTTCTGGATCTACCTCCAAACATAAAGGAGAGAATTTGAGAGCCACTACATAATGCATCAGATGGGAACCAACTTGAGAGACAAATAGAGTCTCTCAACATGTACCCTATTTCAACTGATCAGATGGAGAGGCCTCTCTCTCTCTCTCTCTCTCTCTCTCTTACACACACACACACAGAGAGAGAGAGAGAGAGAGAGAGAGAGAGAGAGAGAGAGAGAGAGAGAGAGAGAGAGAGAGAGAGAGAGAGAGAGAGAGAGAGAGAGAGAGAGAGAGAGAGAGAGAGAACAAAGTAACTTATTCAGCTGTGGCTTCATTTTTACACCACACGGTGTAAAAGGTAAAAATAGCCAATGAGAGAAAAGGGAATCACACTAAATACAATGGTGATTACAGCCTCCATTTCTGGTGGTAAATACATTGCATAACTTTTTTGAAGGACATAATTGTCCATCTTTAATGAAAATTGACTCTCCCATTAAAAACTCTTCTTTCTTGAGTGAGGCAGCTGATCTGTTCATTAAAAAAAGAATGTAATGTACATTTGAGTTGGTTTCTTTCCATATGTCCAGAAGTCACAATTTGATGCCAACAAACACCTGGCTATGTGACATTAAACTAATTGGCACTAGCTAGATGCACACCCATTAGATCAGGGGTGTCAAACTCAATTTCATTGAGGGCCGCATCAGCATTGCGGTTGCCCACAGGGGGCCGGGGTGGGTGTGGCCTGGGTGGGCATGGCCTACTGGGTGGGCGTGGCTAAAATGTGTATGGCCTACTGGGTGGGTATGGCCAGCTCTACATTGTTCGCATCAAGGGTGCCTATGGGGGGCTGGGCAGGAGTGGGACAGATCTGAGGGTCTCTGGCAGAAGGAGGGTCTCTGGGCCAGGGCCAAGGCAGTGGGGACCGTTCCCTCACTGTTTCCAGGATGGCTTCGCGGGCCACATGAAACCACTTTGCGGGCCGGAACTGGCCCCCGGGCCTTGTGTTTGACATGTCTGCATTAGATGGATTTTTATGCTAATGGTTTATATATATATATATATATAATCAGCCATTGGTATCATTAAGATAAATCAGTTTCCCAGGTGATAGGAAATAGAAACAACTTTCTTGCTATCATATGTTTCAATTAAGTGGATGCACACAGTAATAATAATTTATATTTACAAGCATTGTTCTGAATTTATTTTATATAAACAGTATTTGAAGTGACAGTGTACTTGCAATAGATACCACTCAGTGATTGACAGTAAAAGGCTGACCTTTGATACTGTGATGAATAATTCCACTTACAAAACACATTATGAGTTCCTAAATGACCTTGTGTAAATAAAGAATGCTTTCTAAAACCTACTGAGCAAATAATCTAGAGATAGAATTGTGACCCTTTTGATTTTCTTTAGCATTTATGAAGTTTTAATGTTGCACTGCAGCATTTTCTCTCTCTGAATTCTACGTGAGGCAGACCAGTTCACAATTATATTGCTATGTGGAGTGCAAGATTTAGTCAGATAAGAAGGACTGATGTTACTCAGGAGTCCCTAAGCCACATGCTCCTTCCTTGCTGTGACAACAGGGAGTCTTGGAAAACATTAATCTATCCCATTTTAAAGAACTTCTGTGGTAGAAAATAAAGTGGTTATTTTTACTGCTATCTGACCAGGAGTCTTGATGTTTCAGGTTCCTAATTTTATACCACTATTATATCTGTCCCAACAATTTTTTATTTTATTTTTAATTCCATTTATATCCCGCCCTTCTCCGAAGACTCAGGGCGGCTTACAAGCTTAGCAGTAGCCTTCATTCTATGTATATGCCTGCTTGTTAGGGCTTTCACACACACCCCAAGCGGCATTATTACAAAGTCAGCTTATTGCCCCCAACAATCTGGGTCCTCATTTTACCTACCTCAGAAGGATGGAAGGCTGAGTCAACCTTGAGCCTGGTGGGATGCGAACCTGCACTAATTGCAGGCAGCTGGTGTTACTTAAGTAGGCATCAGCCCACTGCTCCACCAAGGCTGTACAACAATGACTGAAAATTAGTGCTACTCTTGGCAATTGCCACTGGTATTTAAGTTATTATTACCATATTAATTATATTGTTAAAATTTTATTATATTTTATGCCTACTTTTTAATCTTCTCAACAATTTTAGGAGTGTATCTCTATATGGTGTTATCTGGTCTAAGATTGTAATAAAGCTTTGTTGTTGTTCTACTTATCTTTTATACAAATTCAACAAACTGAAATTTAAAGTTTTCAGCCAACTGAAGATGTGCCTGAAATGGCCTTGTAAGAGGCAAATTATGTAGACAATCACAAAGGGTTCAGTAGTCATACAACCAAATCCCAATACTTTAACAAGCTGAGAAGTGATTTGCATAAGAAATTACATATAAAATATCAATAGGACTGAACTGGAATTTGACTTTTTTTAAAAAAGGTAGCTAGTTTTTTTTTATTTCATGTGTTCTGGAACCATATGTTTATTTGTGCATTTACATGCACTTATATTTTCTAGAATTTCAAGGTAGCTGACATGGAGTCTCCTTTATTTTAATGTGCATTTATGAATGCTTATCTAAGTGTTGTGTGTGTGTGTGTGTGTGTGTGTGTGTGTGTATTGTTGTTGTTAGCTCTGAAGTCGTGTCCAACCCATCACAACCCCATGGACAATGTTCCTCCAGGCCTTCCTGTCCTCTACCATCTTCTGGAGTCCATTTAGGCTCATGCCTACTGCTTCAGTGACTCCATCCAGCCACCTCATTCTCTGTCGTCCCCTTCTTCTCTTGCCCTCAATCTTTCCCAGCATTAGGCTCTTCTCCAGTGAGTCCTTCCTTCTCATTAGGTGGCCAAAGTATTTGAGTTTCAACTTCAGGATCTGGCCTTCTAAAAAGCAGTCAGGGTTGATCTCCTCTACGACTGACCGGTTTGATCGCCTTGCAGTCCAAGGGACTCGCAGGAGTCTTCTCCAGCACCATAGTTCAAAGGCCTCAATTCTTTGGCGCTCAGCCTTTCTTATGGTCCAACTTTCACTGCCATACATTGCAACTAGGAAGACCATAGCCTTGACTATACGCACTTTTGTTGACAGGGTGATGTCTCTGCTTTTTAGTGTGCTGTCTAGATTTGCCATGGCTTTCCTCCCCAGGAGCAAGCATCTTTTAATTTCTTGGCTACAGTCCCCATCTGCGGTGATCTTGGAGCCCAGGAAAATAAAATCTGTCACTACCTCCATTTCTTCCCCATCTATTTGCCAGGAATTGAAAAGGCCGGATGCCATGATCTTGGTTTTCTTAATGTTCAATTTCAACCCAACTTTTGCACTCTCCTTCTTCACCTGCAACACGAGGCTCTTTAGTTCTTCTTCACTTTCTGCCATTAGAGTGGTATCATCTGCATATCTTAGGTTGTTGATATTTCTCCCGGCAATCTTAATTCCAACTTTTGATTCCTCTAGCCCTGCCTTTCTCATGATGTGCTCTGCATATAAGTTAAATAGGCAGGGCGACAGTATGCAGCCTTGCCGGACTCCTTTCCCAATTTTGAACCAATCAGTGGTTCTGTGTCCAGTTCTCACTGTTGCTTCTTGACCCGCATATAGGTTTCTCAAGAGACAAATAAGATGGTCTGGTACTCCCATCTCTTTAAGAACTTGCCACAGTTTGTTGTGATCCACACAATCAAATGCTTTAGCATAGTCAATGAAGCAGAAGTAGATGTTTTTCTGGAACTCCCTAGCTTTCTCCATGATCCAGTGTATGTTGGCAATTTGATCTCTAGTTCTTCTGCCTCTTCGAAATCCTCCCTGTACTTCTGGTAGTTCTCGATCCACATATTGCTGGAGTCTAGCTTGTAGGATTTTAAGCATAACTTAACTAGCATATGAAATGAGTGCAATGGTGCAATAGTTTGAACATTCTTTGGCACTGCCTTTCTTTGGAATTGGAATGTAAACTGATCTTTTCCAATCCTGTGGCCACTGTTGAGTTTTCCAAATTTGCTGGCAAATTGAGTGTAGCACTTTTACTGCATCATCTTTTAAGATTTTGAATAGCTCAGCTAGAATACTGTCACCTCCACTAGCTTTGTTGTTGCTCAGTTTTTCTAAGGCCCTCAGTTTTTCTAAGGCCCTCTGCCAGGAAACAAAAGCACTCCAAAAGGAACGGGTGACCAGGTTTATTTCTTCCACAAATCAAACCGCGGTAAAGTCAGCATTGAGGCACCTAGCCTCAACGCTCTTTTATCATGTTACCACACCCTAACCCCACCCCTTCAAAGCAAACCGGCATCCGCCCGCCTCCCCATAAATGCCCCACCCATCACCATGCTTAGCTACCACCCATCGTGTGCACTGCTGCAGCCCGCCAAGCCCCCTCCCAGGTGAGTTCTGTCCTTCCGCTCCCTCACGCGCCCCAGTCCGTGCTGGCGTTGCAGCTGTTAATCTCCCCCCGAGCCCTTCCACGCGCCCAGTGACAGAGGGTGGCAAAACGGGCACAGCCACACCCCCCTCCACAGTTTGCTGGGGCGAGTCCAACTGTCCGCTTGGTTCAGCCCGTTGCTGCCCGGGCACCATCCGCAGTTTAGAGTCCAGCCGCCGAGGAGTCGAAGGGTCTTGGGCAAACGTCAGTGCCAGACCAGTAGGCGCCCGGCGCCGGCCCCACTGACAGGGCGAGCGCGCGCCCGCCGACCGTCTGGGAGCGGGCGCACCGATCAGCTGAGCGCCGGCCAGCTGCTCGGCGGGATTGCAGCGACGCGCTCCGCAGCGTCCGGGCGAAGCCAGTTGCTCGGCGGGATTGCAGCGACGCGCTCCGCGGCGTCCGGGCGAAGCCACGCGCTCCAAGCGAGCGTCCGGGGGACGGGGAAGGTGCTGTCCGGGAGCGGGCACACTGATCAGCTGGGCACCGGCCAGCTGCTCGGCGGGGCTGCGGCGGCGCGCTCCGCGAAATCCCAGCGAAGGTACGGGGTCCGGTCTGGAGAGAGCGGGCGCGCTGATCAGCTGGGAGCCGGCCAGCTGCTCAGCGGGGCTGCGGCGGCACGCTCCGCGCAGTCCAGACGAAGCCACGCCCACCATCCGAGAGTCCGGGGCTCGAGGGAGGCAATGTCGAGGCCCGAGCGGACGGGAGGCCGGCGGGGCTTGACACTTCACTTCACATTCTAGGATGTCTGGCCCAAGGTCAGTGACCACCGCATCGTGGTTATCAGGGACGTTAAACTCATTCTTGTATAGTTCTTCTGTGTAATTTTTCCACCTCTTCTTAATCTCTTCTGCCTCTGTTAGGTCCCTGTGATTTTGGTCCTTTATCATGCCCATTTTTGCATTAAACGTTCCCTTCATCTTGTTCTGTACAAGCCTGCTACTGGCCCTGCAGAAAAGGCAGGGACAACCCCTTTTACAAGAAGGCAAGAGGCTGGAACTAAGCCTGCCAAATTTATGGATACAAAAGCAAACAGAACAAGACACGAACCATGAAACAGGAGCTATTCAAGTGGTTGCCTTCAGCAAACCAGCCCTCCCACGCATTCCCCTTTTATACAGTTCAGGGCGTGGCTTCTCTCTGCCTCTCCTTCTGAGGTGCCCCATTGCCTTCCTCTGTTTACTCCTGATTGACTGCCTCCTGTGTCGGGCGTCCTTGAACAGGGCCAGCTGTGGGTCATCTTCATCCACGCTGTCAGGCTCACACAGCTGGGTCTGCGTCGTGACCAGGTGGGAGGGGCCTGGCTGAGGGCTCTCATCAGCAAGCTCTCCAACCCCCTCAGCAAGCTCTTCAACACCCCCGTCCTCCTCTGAGTCGTCCAACCCAACTGCCGAACCCACAGGCTGACCCTGAATCACAACACATCTCTCCAATTTTCTTGAAGAGATCTCTGGTCCTCCCTATTCTATTGTTTTCTTCTATTTCTTTGCACTGTTCATTTAAGAAGGCATTCTTATCTGTTCTAGCTATTTTCTGGAATTCTGCATTCAGTTGGGCGTATCTTTGTTTTTCTCCCTTGCCTTTTGCTTCCCTCCTTTCCTCAGCTATTTGCAAAGCTTCCTCAGACAGCCATTTTGCTTTCTTGCATTTCTTTTTCTTTGGGATGGTTTTAGTTGCTACCTCTTGTACAATGTTGCGAACCTCTGTCTATAGTTGTTCAGGCACTCTGTCTATCAGATCTAATTCCTTAAATCTATTTGTCACCTCTACTGTATATTCAACCGGGATATGATTTAATTCATACCTGAGTGGTCTAGTGCTTTTCCCTACTTTCTTCAGTTTAAGTCTAAACTTTGCAATGAGAAGCTCATAGTCTGAGCCACAGTCAGCTCCTGGTCTTGTTTTTACTGACTGTATAGAGCTTCTCCATATTTGGCTGCAGAGCACATAGTCAACCTGACTTCTGTGTTGACCATGTGGTGATGTCCATGTGTAGAGCCGTCTCTTAGGTTGTTGGAAAAGAGTGTTTGCTATCACCATCGTATTCTCTTGACAAAATTCTATCAGCCTGTGCCCTGCTTCATTTTGTACTCCAAGGCCAAACTTGCCTTTTATTCCAGTTATCTTTTGGCTTCCTACTTTAGCATTCCAATCCCCCATGATAAGGACATCATTTTTTGGTGTTAGTTCTATAAGGTGCTGTAGGGCTTCATAGAACCAGTCAATTTCATCCTCTTCAGCACCGGTGGTTGGGGCATAGACTTGGACTATTGTGATATTGAATGGTTTGCCTTGGATTCGAACTGAGATCATTCTGTCATTTTGGGGATTTTGTCCCAGTATTGCTTTTCCTACTCTTTAATTGACTATGAAGGCTACTCCATTTCTTCTGAGGGATTCTTGCCCGCAGTAGTATACCTGATGGTTATCTGAATTAAATTCACCCATTCCTGTCCATTTTAGTTTGCTGATTCCTAAGATGTCGATGTTCAGTCTTGTCATCACTTGTTTGGCCACGTCCAGCTTGTCTTGATTCATGAATCTTACATTCCAGGTTCCTATGGAGAAAAAATCTTTACAGCATTTTGCCTTTTGGTACTGTCCATAGGGTTTTCATGGCAAAGATACTGGAGTGGGTTGCCATTTCCTTCTCCAGTGGATCACGTTTTGTCAGAACTCTCTGCTATGACCTGTCTGTCTTGGGTGGCCCTGCATGGCATAGCTCATAGCTTCATTGAATTACACAAGCCCCTTCGCCACAACAAGGCAGTAATACATGAAGGGGATATCAGGAGCAACTAGGGAGAAGAAAAGCTGAATCCTACAATAGGAAAGCATAAGTGCAAGAACAAGATAGAGAAGGGGAGCTTGGATCCTGATCTTGAGGGTTACAGAAGAGATGGCCTGTTTTGATGGATAAGAACACCAGAAAGAGAGAGAATGAAAAAGCAGAAAATTTTGGGGACATGGAAGAGAAGAGGCAGAGAACAGGACAGCAAGGATGTGAGTAGTAGAGTGAGATGTGAAATGGGAAGAGAAGAAAGATTTTTGAGAGAATGCTGTCTCAACCACTATAGAAAAGAATGAAAAAATGCTTTAGTTGTTTCTAGATTCTATCTAGATTTGGCATTTAGTCTACAAACCATGTCTGTCTAGGAGGTACAGACATGGTCTTCTTAGGCAGCCTCAGAAATGGAGCACCAGGGATAGGTTTACAGGAGCCACAAAGACAGAAAGATCAATATTCCTTAGAACTGACCAGTTGTTGAGAAATAAAATATTATTTTATATGTGAAACTAGATTTTGGATCTTACAAATATTGCCAATTCTTTCTTTAAAGTTCACTTTCTGAAAGCTATTTTTAGTTTCACAGAAAATGCTTCATTGAAGGTTTTACAGAAATCTCTTCTACTGAATAAGTAACTTCATTTTTAACATAAATCCTTTCTCGTTATAATATATAACGAGAATATAGCTAAACAATATGGCAATATCTTTGATTTCTGTGTTAATAATGATGCAGTACTTCATATTTTCTAAGTATCATATTAACATTGGCTAATTAATCTCTAAGGCATGCTGTGAGGAAAACTGGAGAACAATTTGTACAATAGTTTGTGGAACAAAGACATGTATTTAAGAAATTACTTAAATTCCATCAAACTTTCAATACTCAAGAGCAGAATTATAACAGGATCTCTCACAAGTGTAGTAATGATGGCCTTTTTTTACTCATATACAACCATGAGAATTCACTCTAGACAGGAGTATTTTCTTTCTTCTTTTGTAATGGAAAATGTTTAAATGTTAGACTGCTTATAGAGGTATACAAAAAGCTACTATTTTTTTTACATCCATTAAAAATTATATGGTAAATATAACCTGTTAATTATATGGCAATTACACCTATTATATGACAAACAGGTTGTCTAAAGTCAGGGATGAATTAAGGAGTCTTTTTTTTCATTCAAAAGTATATGAACTGAATGGTCGAAAGTTTTTTGTTCTTTCTAGCAAAATAAAGATATAAGTAAAAAAAGTGTTATTAATGATATTTGTGACATACCTTTATTGACCAATTCTCAAACTACAATTTTCATACACATGGCTCTGTAGGTTGTCTTGTACACATGGCCCAAATGTGCCACCCTGCCCCATTCAGAAAAACTGATCTCTATGTTTCCTATAAGCCCTTGTAACATTTATGAGACATTCATTTGTCTCATAAACTTTTGCTTCTTCTCACTGAGAACTCCATCCAAAATAATCAAGGTATCACTAAGCTCTTTAGGTCATGAAATTATCCTCATTTATAAAGTCATCCTCTCTGTTTTGAAAAGCATGCTTTATATTTATAGATTGGTTGAAGTGGTAAAGCTTCAGATATGGAGCCTAGCAAGACTCTTAAAGACCTAGTTTTTCCATCAGGGCTGGGATCCTGGTGCTGTGTGCAAGCCCATTAACTGACTATGTTGTCTACAATGATTGTTAGTAATATTGTGGTTGTTTAGCTACTATTTCTGTTCAGCTACTATTTCTGTTATTTATAATTTTGTTTATTGTTTTTATTTAAGATAAGATAACCGTCATTGTCATTTTTTCCTGCACACATCAAAAATGAAATTTAGTTGCCCACTCTCAAAGTGGAACACATACAAGACACACACCTAACCATACTATATGCACATATGTATGGACCCACATCTCTACATACACATAACAAATAAATATTAAATACTGTCCATCTTGAATATATAACAGAAGGAGGAAGGTTGAGAGTTCACAAGGTTAATGCTGTATGGAATGAAACTATGGCTGAATCTGGATGTGCTGCTGCGGATACCATGAAGCCTCCTCCCAGAAGGTAACAAGGAAAACAAGTTGTGAAGAGGATGTGTGGTGTCCCAGATAATCTTATGGACCCTGCTCAAGCAACGCTTCTGTACTGTGTCCTGGATGGAGGAGAGGGAACTGCCAATGATCTTTTCAGCCCAGATTCATGTACTTGAGATGGTTGTCTATATCAATGTAATAAATGAAAGATCCCTTCCTTCTACTAAGTCTCCTACTCAGCACCTTTTATACTGGGAAAGGTAATCTTTCAACCAAATACCACATGTGAACACCAAAGTCCTTTGTTGTGTGTCTCCTAAGCCTTTTTGGATCACAGAACGGGCTACTTAAAATAATCAGAATGGCCTACTTAAAATAATCATTCATTCATTAAAAACAGTTAAGAATGCAATTAAACAAGTTTAATTTTAGTCTTAGAGAGCATTTAAACATTGGGTTACTATTCATCTAACTCCTTCCTCCAGAGAGAAAAGAACAGGAGAGGAGCTTATGATGGGTATAGAGTAGACCATATAACTAACTGGCATACAATCCATGAAGGCTCTCTTTTTTCTATCCTATCCATTCCCTTCCATCATCATCAGATTTTATTTATTTAATTATAGGCTTATAATTGACCTATAAAGCCCTAAATGGCATGGGTCCGGATTATCTTAGGGAGCACCTGCTGCCAGCATCAATTTCCCATCATCCTGTGCGTTCCCACAGGGAGGGCCTCCTTAGGGTGCCGCCGGTCAGTGAGTGCCAGTGGGTGATCCCCAGGGGAAGGGCGTTCTCTGTGGGTGCACCTGCCCTATGGAATGATCTGCCTGTGGATCTCCGGACTGCCCCTGACCTTTGTTCGTTTCGCCAGGACCTAAAAACCTGGTTATTTGATTTATCTGGCCTGGACTGAGGGGTTTTAAATTTTAAATTTTTTAACTTTTTGGGCTATTAATTGTTATTTAATTTTATTTTAACTCTATTTTAACTTATATTGTTTCTAACTTTGCCCTGTAAACTGCCCTGAGTCCTTTGGGAATAGGGCGGTATATAAAACCAATAAATAAATAAATAAATAAATAAATAAATAAATAAATAAATAAATAAATAAATAAATAAATAAATAATTTATGGATCATTTCCTCTCTTGGAGCATCACACATGGAGTCTGATCTACCAATTTTGTTTTTACATGTAAAATATAACTATAGAAGCATTTCTCAATACAAGAACAACCTACAGCTGTGTGTAAAAAGGAACCCACAATATGGAACATTCCATACTGCATGCCACAGCAAAAACAATTGTAATATTTGTGCCACTGCAAAAATAAACTCTCTATAGCTAAGAGAAAGACCTAATAAGACTTCCTTGAAAAGTTTTGCCTTCCACCACTGGCACCTTACTTGAGTACAAAACGCAAAACATTCATTATTTTGTAGCTGAATAGACAGGCTCCGGTGATAGCTCCTAGGAACCAATTAAAGGGGTTAACTGAGCCATGAGGCTCCATAAATGAATCCAATTCCTTTTTTCTTTATTTCCGACTAAAGCTCTGACATAAAGCCAGGAGAGAAATGCATAAGCTCTGCGAACTTATATAGTGACAAATGACTGTATTACCACTACCAATAATGGGGTCTTTCCTTTTCCAGACACAGGGAAGTTCAATGAGCTTCCTATTGTCTTGTATTATTATGACAAAAGAGAACATGAGATGTCTTAGCAATATAAGCATAGTGTATTTTTTTAAAAATGGAAGCAGTCCAGGGCTAGCAACAACTCTTTATTTTGTAAGCAAATTCTGACTTTTCCTTGGCTCTTTTTTTTTCCAAGCACAAATGTTTAATTATAAATATTTCAACCCCAGAATAAAAGGATGCAGTCAAGTTTGTAGTGGCTGAAATTCTCCAAAAAAGGGCATGGTATTAATCAGGATTCTGATAATTAGACAATTGGTCAAAAGGTTCTTATGTTGAAATGACAGAATTAATGTTCAGGCCTTAGCTGGCCTTTAGGATTGTGGAAAGTTCCACAAGAAACTACAAGCCTGTGGGTTAAACATGTGATCGAAACCATGGAAGGCATACATGAGTATTTTTTTATAACTTCTATAGCTTATCTACTGCATGCTGACTTCCTCTAATGTACTGTAACTAAGTACAAATAAGAAATCTATATACAATTGCTTCAAACTACATTCGGGGTTCTTTTTATGGGAGGACCCACATTTCTTAGGCTGAATAAGCGTGTTCATTAATCAAAAGAGATCTGGACTCTGAGTTGCCAGGGCATAGTCTCTGACTATCCATTTAGGCTTGACATCAACTCAGGAATGGCATTATAAATGTTGTATTTGGCAGCACAGTCTTCTTTCTAGCCGTCCTATAGAGCTGCAATACGCATAAAGCTTATCAACCCAACATCAAACCAGAAGCATAAATATAGAGAACCTTTTAATATAGTTGATTTTATCATTAGCATGGGAGCTCCAAACTTCCATGATGTGTGGCTGGGGCGCATGGCTCTGTTAGGCACATAGCCTCACCAACCTGTTCAAGTCATTTGTTGGAGTATTAATGTGGACAGTTATACTTTACTTTTCAGATGCAGGAACTGAGATAAAATCCAGAACTGAAGCATAAAGGAGGACATAATCTTAATGAGCAATTAGACAGTCAAAGATACCCAAGAGGAAAATAAGAAATAATATCAAATATTTGACAAGTGTAGGTTAATTGGTGTTCATACCGTCATAAATCCATCCAGCAAACCCGAATCAGGTTTTGGAGGAGCTTGCAACCGTTCCATGGACCACTTTTCAATTATGGACACCACCTGACTATTTTCTGTATTTAGAATCCTAAAACCAGTCATGTTTACTCCACTATACCGATAAGGCTCCACATCAAGAGCAAAGAGGTCCTAAAGAAAAGGAGAAATTTTTTTAGATATTTTTATCTAAATATTTAAATATTTTTAGATATTTCATCCATACATAATCTCTCTGTTTCCAAACATTTTTCTTCTGTCATATATAACAATGATAACAAAACAATACATCTAACCATTTGTGTGCTTTCTGAAGCGTTTGACAACCATATGCGACAGCAATACAGCCATGAATTAAATTATTTGATAATAATGCCCAATGAACATCACAAACATGTGATGCTTCTAGCATGTTTTTACTTATCCACTAAGTCAGGGGTCCCCAACCTATGGGCTGCAGCCCACTACCAGACCATGGCCTCTTGGCCAGCAGGTCGCAGAAATGGCTGGCTGGTGCGCATGTGTTTGCGTTCATACTCCCCCCACTCTCACTAGCGCCTGCGGCCCTGTTTTCATGTGCAGGTGCGAATGGGGCCACTAGTGCCAGGCAGGTCCACATGGCCAATTCACACATGCACAAATGGGCCGCTAGCACCAGGCCAGTGTGCATGGACCATTTGTGCATGCACAAATGAGGCTGCTAGTGCTGTGCCAATACACACAATGCCATATGCTTGCACGTGTGCGCGCCAATTTGGAAGCTGCTCTCCTTCCCTCCAGGCCATGAGCCCAGAAAGGTTGGAGACCTCTGCACTAAGTCATAACAAAACTCCATAGCTATTAACATAAGCATTTATAGACTGTCAGGAAAAGTCACTGAGCCACATCCTTTGCTGTTTGTGAACAATACATAAGTCTTCATTACACAAAGGTTGTATAACAATTCTGCTCTAATAAATCTTTTACAATGTTTGGTTGTAATTTATATGTTAAGAAATAAAAGGAAGTTCCTAATCCAAACACACTCAAACCTGTAAATGCATGTGTTACTTATTTACATACACAGGCCAAGTAGGTGATGAAATTTGTGACATGCCACAAATTCCATTTCTTATGAACTTATGTGCAGTATTATACAAGTATCAAAAGGTGAAGTTTATGATGGAACATCTACATATTTTGTCACTTCAGTGTCATCATTACTAACTTCAGGCTTGTATAAATTTATAATATTTCTCTCCTGCTCCCATTAAAAGTCTCCTTAAGAAAAATAACAGAAAGTTTAGATAGTTTGCTATGCATAATATGGAAGATAGTAGTAAATATAAACACATCTTCCAGAAGTCATATTCAAAGCTACACTATGTTGGAATACTAGCACAAAATGCAATTATGGCAGTGTAACATGCACAAGCCACTCTCATTTTCCTGCACTATTGACCCCAAAACATGAAAGCAAACAATCATGCAGAAAAGTTTTGGCGTGATTGAACAGAATCAATATTATGAAGAAAAGAATAAACAAGAAAAGCCTTTCCAGAATAAGGATTGCTAAAGAGCCATTAAGATGAAAAGAATCTACTATTTTTCTCTACTCTTTATCTTTTCCTAGATTTGTCTCTCAAATCACCAAGGCAGACTTGGGCAACAAGGGGGAAGGGACTCTGATTTTCAATATTTCCATTTCTTGACAAATAGATAATGTTTAATTTCATAGACTATTTTTTTTTTCATCTAGGGGACATCTAGGGGTAATCTAGGTCTGTTTTCAATAATCCGATTCTTTCCAGGGTAATTAAGAATATTACTCCATGACTTCTGGTGAAGATGGCCAACTAAACGATGTGCCCAGGGAAAGATCATGGAAAGTTTTCACCTGACTGTTGCTTTTTCAATTTACCAACAGAAGAAACTGGCATTCCTTTAATTTATATGACTCTCCTGGGTTAGGGAAAGTCCTAGACTCATCACACAAGATCCTCCATATAGCAAAGATCTGCAAGTAGGTTCAGGAGCTGTACTTCAAAGCAGCCTGCATACCAACAGCTGCCCCCCCCCCCTGAGGCTGCAATCAGTATGTTGTTGAAGAAGCAGATATTTTGGAATTTATTTTTCAAATGGACAGTAAGTTGTGCTTTTCATTTCTTAATAATTTTAAGGACTATTAATCTTTATTAAACTAATAGAGGCTATATTTAGCCACAGCCTGTTATTCCTTTTTGAGGATCTGTGCCATTCTGGGGATTTCTTCATTGTTAAACAATGAGAAGACTGCTAAGGCAAGCTAAATAAGAAAGTGTGGAGTATCTTCTTTTAAAAAAATGATGGAGAAATATAAGGGTAGAAAGTTATGGTTCTAGTTTATTATTTTTAGTCATTTGTAGCTTGGTCTGCTTTGCTATGAGTGGCTAAAACTTTCCGATTTTTATGATCTCTGATTGGCCAGCAATTCTTTAGTGACTCACAAAAAAGCTCCTCTTTGACTAAAGAGTAAGAAGATGGAGGAGCAAACTATTAGAGATGTATTTGAAAAATTCTTAAATAAAATCCAACAATTCATAGACCAGCTAAATGTCTATGGAGATTCTCAATCATCCAAGTCATAGTTGTCCCAAAGGTGCTTTTTCAAAAGGCAACTGAACTTTCTTGCTTTTCTTTGAAGACTCTCACTTCTCATCCAAGAAGCTTCCTCAGCTCTGAAGACCACAGGAACCATTTCAGTTTCAGTTTGAGATGCAAACAACACAGACTCATCCCCATAGCCTGTTCAATAGTGAAGGCACCCAGGGCAGAAAACATCCTGCAGAAAGTACAGCTCCACAATAGTCCTTTCAGCAGTTCCAAGAAGGCCCCACATCCATTTGAACTACTCAGGTGACCCTGAGGACACAGACAAACCTCCAAGTGGCCTCAATGACTCTCTAAAACAAGGGTGTCAAAGTGCTGGTCGGTGGGCCGGATGGGTCATGCCAAAACCACCCCCACCCCAGCTCTGGCAATGGGGAAAAAGTCACGATACATCGCGACACGTCACGTGATGTGGCAAGTTTGACACCCCTGCTCTAAAAGAATGAAAACGACCAGTTGTCCACAAAGAATATAAATCCTTCCATTCCCCACTATCCCGTCAGAGCTGAAGAAGCTTCTTAGATGAGAAGTGAAACATCTTCAAAGGAAAACAAGAAAGTCCAGTTGCCTCTTTAAAAAGCACCTTTGGGACATAGACCAGCTATGCTCCAAGGATGTTAAAAAAAATTTACTCAAACTATTTTAGACATGCAAATATGTGTAGAAAGTTACCAAACTACCCAGGCAATTTCACAAGTAGCTGACAATGTAGAGCAGGGGTGTCAAACTCAATTTCATTGAGGGCCACATCAGCATTGCGGTTACCCTCAGGGGGCCGGGTGGGTATGGCCAGGATGGGTGTGGCCTACTGGGTGGGCGTGGCTAGAGTGGATGTGGCCTACTGGGTGGGCCTGGCCAGCTCTACATCGTTCGCATCAAGGGTGCCTATCTGAGGGTCTCTGGCAGAAGGAGGGTCTCTGGGCCAGGGCCAAGGCAGTGGGGGCCGTTCCTTCACTGTTTCCAGGATGGCTTCGCGGGCCGCATGAAACCACTTTGCGGGCCGGATCTGGCCCCCGGGCCTTGTGTTTGACATGTCTGATGTAGAGGAGTCAATTGCAGTTTTGGAATATAAACCTGACACCAACTTTTATTGTGATGGTTTAAATATAAACCTCCCAACACAATAGAAAGAAGAGTTCCAAGAAAATCTGCAACTTGTCAAAAGACAAGCATGGGACTCCTTTTTTCATGGACACTAACAAGGATGAGAAATCCTTGAGAAAAAGAGAAGTTTATAACTACTTGATAAACATTCCAGAGAAGAAAAAGATTTTATTTCATGAAGATAAGATGGAAGGAATGACTTACATGAGTCAATTGGCATTTGGACGGATTTTTATTGTTTTGATATTTGCAATTGAAAGAAAGTTTTAATGTAAAGTACATTTTCCCCCTTTATATATAATGCTTAAGTGATTTTTAAAGCTTGTACCATATTACTGAAAGTGTATTTGAAAGTATCTATGTTAAGAGAAAGTTAAAGATAAGTTAAAGAAAAAGATGTATTAGCTTAAAGAAAAGTTTAGAGTTTTAAAAAGGATGTATACAGGAAGAATATTTTATTTTATGAGGGCAATTTGAAGGGAATGATTTAAATTTAAAGAGTTAATTGGAGTTAGTTGGAACTTTATTTGTCTAACTGAAAGTGAACTTTAAAGTTAAAAAAGTTTTAAAAAGATATATTAAAACTTTTTGATCTTAGAAATGTTTTTAAAGAAGAGTTTAGTGTTTTAAAATAGATGAAAAAAGTATTTTTTTTTACCTTTTAAGTTAAAGTATCTGAAATAATACAATGAATTTTGTTAATATAAATGGTGACAGTTTATAAAGATTAGGAGGAGGAAGAGGAGGTGGAGACCTAGTCAGCCTCCCTAGATGAGCTAGTACAATATGATAAACTGCACTTTGATAATTCAAGAGTGCAAACACAGTTAACGTTTCAAATTAGAATAAGAGGTAATCACATTATTTTTCACAGGTTGATTAAAGTATCAACTTGTTTCTTCTGAGTCTGTACCACATGGTACATTTTATGCTACACAGTATCTATTATTAAGCTGCACTTCCATTCCTATTTTAAGGCAGTCTGGTTTGGGCAAACAAACATCCATTAAATGTTAAGATTTATATAAGGGGCTCCAGTTGTTATAGTCACCCATAGAACAATTCAATTTATGTCAACTACACTATGTGGTAAGGAGATAGTAAGACCGAAAATATATTTTAAAAAGCCCTTTTTATTATATTATAGAAATATAATAGAATGATTCAGATGGCATAAGCAAAAGAACTGTATGACATTAATGGCAATGGCAAAAATCCCTGTAATTTAGGTTTGTTGAGCATGGGCTAGGTGCAAAGCTACTTGCAATAATGACTCAAAGTCCTTTTTTCTTTATACGTGGGTTGCTTCCAAGTCATCTTGGACAATTGCATAAGTAATTATGCAATTTGAACACATTTCTGTTTACTCAAAACTGTAACAAATATGCACAACAGTTCAGAGAGAATTAATGAGGTATTACATTAGATTCCAAATCAATCATGAGAAAGTACACTTCCAAACAGCCCAGCTATAAACAGTGTGACTGGAAAATTTATTGGACAAGATTTCTACTGTGTCAGGTAAGAAGTAATTAATAAAGCAGAGGAGCCAAAAGTGATACAGGTTACATAGCTCCATTGAGCAAAATATCTATCTTCTGGCTGGCATATCCCAAATTACCTTAGTTGTCAACTTCTGAAGTTCTTCCAAGAAAAAGAAGAAGAAAAAAATGAAAGAAAATCCATGACCTCCTAGTAACTTTCCTTTCCTTCAAGACTAATAAGCAAATGGGAATATTTAATTAGACCAAAAGATTAAGTGCCAGATATAGAACTTTTTGTGATTTACTAATTGTATGGTTTCCTTCATAGAGCTTGTTTACTTATTAAGCTGTTCCCATGCTCTTTTGCCAAAGAAGCTTGCTTCTCCCATTTAGGGAGCTTACAGGCCCACAACTGCATTACATATAATTCCTGCACTCTGTTTGTTGGCTACAAAGCTTCTAAGAATGCAATGGTGCAGGACATGATAGGTATGCTTTGGTATGCCATGTGTTACTCTCTTTTCATTAGCTGCACTGGTTCTGTTTCCATTCCAGGCAAATTCAAGGTCCTAGTTATGACCTACTGTATAAAATCCTACATGGCTTAGAGTTTGGTCACCTAACTTCCATAGTGTAGCCTGGCTAATTTAGTCCAACAGGGTTGTTCCCACTTCCTTTGATCCAGTATGACCATCTTTCAGAACCTGGAAGCCTTCTCTGTTGAAGTGCTGTCTTCCTGAAATATAAATGGCTTTCACTCTGATGAACTCTCTTAAGGAGAACCACCAGGTCTTTATACGTTAGTCTAAAGTGGTGTACAATAGAGTATGTGTTGTTGGATACCACTCCATTTATTGCTAGCTACTCTGTTTGGATTATATATTTGTTTTGTTGTTTTCTGCTGTGAGTTGTCAGGGGTAAATTGGAGTCATGCATATCTAAAGCAAAGCAAACAATCCACAACTATTCATGCTAGTAAAGTCTGTAAACTACAGTTGGCAAATAAAGCTGGCGGATGAAAGTAGCCATTCCTTGAGCAATCCTATTGAATTTCAATATCTCACACCATCGGAACCATGATAGATGCCCCTTTCTAGCTACTTTCTTCTTTGCACACTGCCAAGGACACATGAAAGAATGGCAATAGGTAGCCATGACATTACTAGTGTTATGCAACAGTAAGTAAATAACTTCAATTCATTCTGCTGCATTGAAATTGATTCTAGTATTACATATGTACATTAAACAGGTTAAAATGAAAAGTGTCCTGGTAGTAAATCCAAATTTAAACCAACAGAATAGATACTATGAATCTGCTAACAACTGAATGGGTTTCCCAAAACATAACCAAATGGATTTGATACAGCAATGAATATGCTAGAAAAATCACCCAGAGAACACACTATTCAGAAAATATTAAACTATCTTGCAAACTCTGCCATGACAGCAAAGAAAAACAGAACCTCTGCTGGATTCTATTTGTAGTCCAGAACATCAAAAGACCATCCAAGTCACCAAACAGGAAGGAGGATTCTACCATGTGCCCACTGTTGTCCCCAAAGGTTTGGAAAACTATACTAGAGTATGTCTCAGAGATTCACCAGGCAAGCAATTGTATAGCAATAGGATAATCTGAGGAATTCTTGGTGCTCTCTCTGAGCTTGATGGCTTGCAGACATTTCATTATCCAGTGCCAGTGATGTTACCTAACTGGGTAAGAAAATGTTCTCAAGCAAACAAACAAACAAACTCAGTGAGCACCAAGGACTCCATGGTTCAGACCCAAACTACAAATATTCTCTTACAGCGTCACCCTGGCCCCGAAGCCATCTTCACCCACCCATCCCTGAAAGAGTGCGACCTATAGCTTGAGATTACTTGCTGTTTAGGAATACAACCTTCCTTAATAAAAAAATCAGCATGTTGAAAAAGAAACCCAGAAGAAGTAAGCAGCTCTTATTGGTGTGTGCCTCCATTAAACAACTGTGAGTAGCTTGTTTGGCAGTGATCACAGAGTTGCCATAGCAATCATATTCCAAATAAAGGTAACATTAAATACTTTTTTCCTCTTATGAACCTGCAAAACTGCTTTTACTTTCAGCAAAATACTTTTACTATTACTGTCAAGTAATCTAATGAAGAATGCTTTAGAGTGATGCCTGAGACCATTAGCATATTCTTCTAAACTACTTACCAGCGTAGTAAAGATGTAATGATAGTATTCTGTCATCATTCCCATTGCTAAAGCCTGTAAAGAAAAATTCAGTATGCACATTAACTTTTTTTTTAAAGTTAGGTAACACCACTTTATTATTTCTACAGTTTTATTCTTATTGCTGTTTTTAATCACACCTATGAGAACAATGGAAAGCTCCCCTGAGACGAAGATGTGCATAAAAGTATAGGGCTAGGATTATACTAAAATTAGGCCAAGCAAATCATTCTTAAGATAACTGGCTATTAAAAGAATGAATGAAACGAAACTGTAGATAGAAACATTATTAGTAGTACACTGTTTAGTGTTGCAAATATGAAAGAAGCATATTATGATGATGATGATGATGATGATGATGATGATGATGATGATGATGATGATGTGATTGCCAACCAAAAAATCTAATGGAAATCTGTGGCATTATTTGCATTTACTGTATTCTATAGGTTTTTTTATTATATAATGAATACTCACTGAAGGAAAAATAAATTAAAAACAATGGAGTCAAAGAAGTTAAAATAGAATGCTGGCCATTAAATCTAAATCCCACTCTGCAAGAAGGAAGACATTTATTTATTTATTTATTTATTTATTTGATTTGTATACCGCCCTTCTCCCTAAGGACTCAGGGCGGTGAACAGTGACATAAATAACAGAATGCACAAATACAGATATTGAAAACAAATTAAACCCTAATTTTGCCCAAATGCAGAAGATAGTTATCTTAAAACAATAATTAAAACAGAACCTGTTAGACCAGACCGGATTGCTCAAACAGATATGTTTTTAGGTCGCGTCGGAAGGAGCGAAGGTCGGGAGCCATCCGGAGCTCAACCGGTAAACGGTTCCATAGGTCAGGCGCGCTCACAGAGAACGCCCTCCCTCTGGGAGCCACCAGACGGCATTCTCCGAACGGTGGAACCCTTAGGAGGCCCTCTCTGTGGGAGCGCACTGGACGGAGAGACGTTGACGCTGGCAGCAGGTGATTCCTAAGGTACTCCGGACCCATGCCATGTAGGGCTTTGAAAACCAAGACATGCACCAAATATGAGCCCTGAACCAACATTTTTTACATTAATGTCTAATATGAATAATATGTAAATTCTAATGCAAATTATATAATTAAAAAACACTAAATAAATGTAGTTTTTCTACCTCCTCAAGCTGAACCAACTTCAGCTTCCCATTTTAGGCTTTTCTTAATCATCTCTTTGATTAATAAATAAGAATTCTCCTTCACGACGTTGTCACTACATTAAATTGATTAAATAACCCCAAAGAATTTTAAAACAGACAAATATCTGCCTAAATTAGCAGCCAGTTAGAGATGTAAATAGATTTGAAATAGGCCATTGAGGACTTCCAGATGGGAAAAGAATGAGTTGATGCACCTTCGATAATTGGCATTCTTTTTGCTTTTTACTTCAGAGCAAGTAAAGAAGCAACCCCAAACCAGTTAGGTCAGGGGTCCCAAACCCCCGGTCTATGGACTGGCACCTGGCCTTGGTATGCCAGAAACTGGTTCATACAAACAAGCAAAGCCCCACCCACAGGATGCAGGCATGAAACTTCACCTCCCTCCAGTCTGCAGAAAAACCTCTCCAAGGAACTGGTCCCTGGTGCCCAAAAAACAGATCTGCGAACAACTAGAAGCAAACAAAGTTATAACTAGTAGCCAGCATAGGTTTATTAAAAACAAATCATGCCAAACCAAACTTATTTCATTCTTTGACAAAGTGGCTAAACTAATAGACCAGCAAAATACTGTGGGCGTAGTATACTTAGACTTCAGTAAGGCATTTGATAAAGTAGACCACAACCTACTCCTTGGTAAGCTAGAAAAAGGTGGTATAAACAACATCACCACCAGATGGATTTGTAGCTGGCTGTAGTCCTCAATGGCACTACATCTACATGGAGATAAGTAAGCAGTGGGGTATCAAAAGTTTCCATCTTAGGTCTAGTACTCTCCAATATCTTCATCAATGACTTAGATGAGGGAATTGAAAGGGAACTCATCAAATTTGCAGATGACACCAAACAGGCAGGAGTAGCCAACACTCCAGAAGACAAACTCAGGATCCAAAAAGATCTTGACAAACTTGAACAATGGGTCCTATCCAACAAAATGAGTTTCAATGTGGAGAAAAGCAAAGTTTTACATTTAGGCAGGAAATATCAAAGGTATAAGAACAGACCGGGCAAAAGCAGGCTTAAAAACAGTAGCTGTGAGAGGGACCTAGTGGACAATCACTTGACTATGAGCCAGCAGTATACAGCAGCAGCCAAAAAAGCTAATACAATCCTGGGTTGTATAAACAGAGGCATAGAATCAAGATCATGTGAGGTAATAGTACTGCTTTATAAAACCCTAGTAAGACCACACCTGGAATACTGCAGCCAATTTTGGTCACCATATCACAAAAAAGATGTTGAGAGTTTGGAAAAAATTCAAAGAACAACTAAGATAATCACAGGCCTGGAGATTAAAACATACAAAGAACGGCTGCAGGAACTGGGTTTGGCTGGTTTAAAGAAAAGAAGAAATAGGGGAGATATGATAGCAGTATTCCAGTATTTGAGGGGCTGCCACAAAGAAGAGGGGGGGTCACATTATTCACCAATGCAATTAAAACCAGCTTGCCTTCAGAAATAGTGGGTGCTCCATCACTGGAGGTTTTTAAGAAGAGACTGGACAGTCACTTGTCTGAGATGGTATAGGTTCTCCTGCTTGAGCAGGGGGCTGGACTAGAAGACCTCCCTTCCAACTCCTATTCTATTCTATTCTACTGTATTCTATTCTATTCTATTCTATTCTATTCTATTCTATTCTATTCTATTCTATTCTATTCTATTCTATTCTATTCTATTCTATTCTATTCTATTCTATTCTATTCTATTCTATTCTATTCTATTCTAGAGTTAGATTACTCATGTTACAGAACTTCAAGGAGTGCCATACTTCTCCTTAGGTATATCAAATGCTTCAGGAAAAGCCAAGTTTAAATTTTGATCATGATGTAAACTAGATGATATGTAAAATGCTATATAATTATAATTACATACACAAGGAGGAATAAATACTTATTTTGGGGACTACTTAATTATTTTTATTTGCTTATTTTGCACATAAGTAGCTTAAAACTCCCTGCTTGTTAAAAAAAATGATAATTCAGCAATGAAAAACCTTTCGTATGTATAAAGAAGAAGGGCTATAAAATAAGGGCACCACTCAGCTCTAATCCTTATACTGTAAAGCACCCATTTGTTTTTGCTGACATGGGAACTATCAAAAGCTACATTTGTTGTTCATTTACAGCATATTGGTACATTATAAATAATGCAGCCTGGCTGATGGACTAACTTATTGTTCTGGTTGCTTGGTTGCCAGTGTTTTTTTTTTAACGCTAGCTTCACTCTAGTAAACATTTTAGAACCAAACACTTTAATGTAGGTGAAAAATTAACTGGAGTCAGCAATTTCAGATTTATGTTTTGGGCCATGAAACTTAGTTCTAACTTTTTATTGGTGAGTAAAGAGAGTTTTCATCCTCACAAGGAACACTTCTCATGCAAAGACTCCTATCGTAGGCCCCATATTTTTCTGCCATGAAAGGAAACCTTTTATGTCTCCACCCAGAAAAGTTGCCTCTAGACAAGTTGGGTGGTACAAAAATCTAATAAATAAAATAAAATAAAATGCTAAATGTTTTAGCTTTACAAGGAGGGGAATAAATAAAATAAAAGGGTTAGAAGCAAAGCTGGTGCTTCTAACACAAGGGAGACTGCCATATTCTTGCTCAAGCAGCTGAACTGTGGTTCTCAGCAGTGTAAATGTCTGCCTGGCTGGTTGCAAAAATTAGAAATCTACACCAAAGCACCATCAAAGTTTAGCCACTGCACAGGTGCATTGTCATAACCAACCTGAGATAATGTTCATTTTGCAAACTCATGGAACAGGACGCTGTAGAACATGGCATTATATCTGCATGTGGAAAGCTCTACGTTCCCGGCTGCTGACTCTTAACAGCTCATGATCTATCCTGCTTATTTAAAGGTGGGTTTCCATAGCTTTCCTTGTACAGTGGCTTTATTTGTACAACCTGCCTGACTAAAACACGGTTTGATACTTTGAAACTCACCATATGCTGTAAGACACTTGCAGACAAACAGACTTTCCACTTTGCAGCCTTTTGAATGGCACTTCAAACACATCCCTAATCCATCTGAGATCTTCTAGAACGCCACCATTTGCTGCCTAGACCTATCTAAAGAGTCCATGAGGCTCATAGAGATCAAGAGCCCAACAGCAATTTTCTCTCTGAGCTGCTGGCCAATCAAGACTCAACAGTACATACATGGTCTTTCCCCTCTTTCTAAAGCTAAAGCATTTAGCAACCCCTTATAGGGATTTCTTTGCTTTTCATGATTGACATGCCAGCATTATGACTCACTTAGCCATTCATGCCAGTAAACCACTGTGGCAAAGTTACCAAATCTGGAAGACAAGATGAGTTGGGTCTTTTGTAAGAGAACCCTAAAAGAGAACTTAATATCCAAAGAAGAGATTATTCACAACTTTTAAAATGGAAATCCCACAGAAACAAAAGGGAAATGGTTCCAGGAAATGGCTTATAAATGCAAGCTTCCAAATTAATGTCATTTGCTTATCGAGGCTCATATTCTACTAGACTATAACTGCATTTTTAAAGTCAGGTCCTTAGTTCATGATTCATTGTATTATTACATGAACCCCAGTAATCAGGTTAAGCCAATAAAATGTTTTAGTTAACCATGGTTTGTGTTATACAAACAAAGCTTGTTTTTTTTAGTAAGTCTCAAATTTGGAATTATAGTCTTTACAAAAAAGTAATAATAATACTAGTTTTACAAATGGAATCACATGCTAAATACAGGATCAGGCCAGCTATATGTTTCCAAGAATGTTACTCCAACCAACTCTTTGTTTGTAGTATCAGTTCATTATGCACATTCCTGGTTATCTTTCTATGCTTTCTTCATTTTAGCAGCCTAATTTAGAGAGAAGGTGGGAGGAGAGAGGTAATGAAGAGTTGACAGTACTACTATTCCACATTTATTTATGTAAAGATTTATGAGAAGATCCCCAGTTATCATCTCTTCACTCTTGCCTAGCTGGATCCAAGTTCATCAAAAATATGGTATGGCCTTGAATAAGCTAAATATCCTAGCATCATACTGTGTCTGTTTGCAGGATTTAGAAAATGTTATTATTTGTTTGTATACATGCATATACACAGTCAGTTTTTAACATACCATGCAGTTTATGAATTAAAAATAGCACATTAAATGAACCAAGAGTGCTGGTTCATTGCTTGGGCTAATTATTAATCATCAGTTGTTTTTTTAATTTGGATTTTATAATATGGTCAATGCAGCTTATTTTCTTTTGAAATAACTCTCCCTCATATCTACATTAGTCTCCCTAATACAAGTAGTTCTCAGCTTAACAACAGTTTTTTTTAGTGACCATTCAAAGTTACAACGGCACTGGAAAAGGGACTTATGGCTATTTTTCATCCCCATGGTCACATGATCAAAATTCAGATGATGATGATGATGATGATGATGATGATGATGATGATGATGGTAATAATAATAATAATAATAATAATAATAATAATAATAATAATAATAATAATAATAATAAAAAGTTGGAAGGGACCTTAGAGGTCATCTAGTTCAACCACCTGCTCAGGCAGGAAACCCTATACCATTTCAGAGAAATGGCTGTCCAATCTCTTCTTAAAGACTTTCATTGTTGGAGCATTCACAGCTTCTGGAGGCAGGTTGTTCCACTGATTAATTGTTCTAACTGTCAGGAAGTTTCTCCTTAGTTCTAGGTTGCTTCTCTCTTTGGTTAGTTTCCAACCATTGCTTCTGCCTTCAGGTGCTTGGCAACTGACTCATATTTATGATGGTTGCATTGTCTCAGGGTCATGTGATCCCTTTTTGCAAACTTCTGACAAGCAAAGTCAACGGGGAAGCCAGATTCATTTAACAACCGTGTTACTAACTTAACAACTGCAGTGATTCATTTAACAAATGTGGCTCAAAAGGTTGGCAAAGTGGGACAAAGCTTACTTAACAAATGTTTCACTTAGTAACATAAATTGGAAACTCAGTTGTGGTCGTAAGTACAGGACTACCTGTACTTTGAGAGACTACTGGATTTTCATTGAAAACAGGAATTAAAATGCAATGTTTTATGTACAGCAAAATACATCTGACAATATAGACACTTCCATGGTATCACGGTTTTTATTTTTCAGTCCCTCAGAACCAAACTGAAAGTTACTTGTGTTATTTTCACTTCCTGGGATCTGAAACACTGAGAACCAGGAATAAAAATCACTGCCTTGTTTTGAGCTGCCTAAGTACTAAAATAATAACATTTTTTTAAAAAAAACCCTTAATAATAATAATAATAATAATATAAAACACCATGGTATATTGCATGTGGGGTTCATTTATTGGGAAAAAAAGAGAGAGGAAACTGACAGAGATTTATTAATTCATTTTGTTATGAAAAAAAATGCAAATGTTCCAAGCTAGAATTTCCCTTATGGGATCTGCTAAGGGAGATGAGTTCAGGCACAGAGAACAGATAAGACAAAATCTCTCCAAAGAAGAAACTATGTGCTACCAAGTTCTACAGAATTACAACATTTCTTGATGGAATCCATTTACAGCAGAACCTCTTGTAATGCATATGAGCTTGAGGTAAATCAGTTCAACTGTGGAAGAGCTGCTGGGGTAAGTGATCACAAAGGGGAGAAGGTCATTGTGAAGTAGAACCTGTGAAGATTCATTTTGGGATGCAAAGTAGATCTCACACATTTCAGCAAAGAAGAAATTGAATGGCGGTACTTGAGATAATATGTAAAATTACATAATCACAGCACATTAATAATTGGAAATGAAAGGGCAGACTTGTATCTTGAGGTACGATTTTTAAAATATTCATGGTAGTGGGTAATCTATTTTCTTTGCATATGAAGCTTAGAAAATCAAGGACTACTTCAAAAATGAGTGTTCTGTATTTTCTACTGGTTAGCTTGTATCAAGAGCCTTCTTCATTTGTTCTTTAAAAAATTGTTGAAAATATGGTCGTGCCATCTCATAGTCTGAAGTTCTATCTGAATCCTCTTGCTTTCCCTCATCTCCTCATCTTCACATGGGAGATCCAAGGGAGAACTGAAAATCACATTTGATTGACCTTCACTTTAGCTCTTTTTCTAGGGATGTGGTGGCTCAGTGGGTTAGGACGCTGAGCTTGTCGATCAGAAGGTCGGCAGTTTGGCGGGTCAAATCCCGAGTGCCGCATAACAGAGTGAGCGCCTGTTACTCGTCCCAGCTTCTGCCAACCTAGCAGTTCAAAAGCATGTAAAAATGCAAGTAGAAAAATAGGGACCACTACGGTGGGAAGGTAACAGCGCTTTGGCATCTAGTTATGCTGGCCACATGACCATGGAGACGTCCTTGGACAAGTGCTGGCTCTTCGGCTTTGAAACGGAGATGAACACCGGCCCCTAGAGTCAGAAACAACTAGCACGCATGTGCGACGAACCTTTCCCTTTTTACCTTAGCTCTTTTTCTAGTCTGGAACTCTGGGGCATATTATTTACTAATTCAGCTAACTTTACACTTCCTCCTAAAAACTGAAAAACAAGAGACAGGAGTAATGGAAGAATTTAGATGTAATCCTTGAACATACTTTCCTCTATGTTCTTTAAGTCTCCCAAGTCCATTAAGTATAAATGGTATAAAATGTTTTATAGATGTTATAAAATATAACATGTTTTATAGATGTCCCACCTGTTAGATTAGCAAAAATGTTTAAAAATATGTCTAGCAAATGTTGGAAATGTAATCAAAATCCTGGTGCATATTATCACTTGTGGTGGACATGTGTAAAAGCAAAAAATGTTTGGACTAAAATACTGTACATAAGTGGTTAGAAGAAAATAAAATTAGGATAACATATAGATTTTAAACCTGAACTTTTTTTACTAGGCATAATACCTGAAAAGTTTGATAAACAAAATGTATATTTAACATTACATGTATTAACTGCAGTGAGGATTGCATTTGCACAGCACTGGAAAAATGAGACAACACCATTGGAGGAAGCGATAATTAAGAAAATATTGGACTGTGCGGAAATGGACAGACTCACATTGAGAATTAAAGGAAAAGAAGATACAGTATACTTTCAAACATAGAACTTATTTTATCAATGGTTGGGAAAGCGAGATAGAGAGTAAGAACTTATCTTTATGACTAGGCAAAATCAACCCAGACAACAAGTTGTTTATTAAGCACAAATGAATTGTAATGATAGAAAACTAATAAAATACTTTTTAAAGAAGGATGACTGAATCATGCTTCCATGTACCTGCCTATTGTCTCTGAGAAAGGATAAGGGAAAGGGAAAAGTATGCTTACCTGTTTTAAAATGCCTGCTGCCATCTCATGACTGCAGTCAAAGATGACGTGGAATTCTTTGCCTCTTTTCATCTCCTTGAGCAAAGGCTTGGCATCCTTGGTGTCAGCGGGTAACTGGCGAATCTTTAGACGCAAATTGTACCTTGATGGAGCCTTAATAAGTTCTTGCAATCGAATGAGACCTTTGTTCAGAGAAATAAGATAAGACAAAGGGTTTCAGAAGATACATTATAGTAAGAACAAAAGGAAGCTATCAAAATGTTAATAAACTGACACAAGAGCTTCTAGCTTATCATCAGTGCTGTGCTTCTAAAATGTGTTTCGTTTTCATTTACTGACCATTATATCAAGTATGTACATAAACCAACATTGGAAAATGGTACATGAGCACTTCCTCACCAAAGCCTCTCCCTTTCCTTCTTTGCTAATATTGATGGAAAAATAAGGAGCTCAGTTTACCCCATGAAACAAATCTTCCTTATTTGAGAATTATGGTAATTTTCTTCCTCATAATAGGTAGTGGTACATTAATTGATTTAGACCAATATGGTTCACTAATGGTTTGCAATCACCCTATTTTAAAAATCTTGCATATAGATTTCCTTCATTAGGCTCTGCATGGACCATCCTCAGATCATCTGCATCAATGTTCTCAAGATATTTAACCTCCTTAATCATATAATTAGGATTGCTTCATTCATTGCAATAATTCAGTTATTAAGTTATGCATGACAGAAACTAAAGCTGCCATATTAGAGATTTTACCAGGTGCACTGACTGCATGAGGGAAAAGATTCTATATTTGCAACTTTAAAAAAGGGCATTTGCATATTGGGATAGAATAACATTGCACTTATAGACTTAACAGGCCATCGCAAACCCCTCCCCCAAAATAAATGCATACAAAATGCAGTGTTACAGAATAAGAGTCAGCCTAATATGGCAATAGAGTTACAGAATTTAAGATTGGAAAAACATGAAAATGTGAAAAAGAAACAGATTTAATGGAGGTATCACATATTTTTAAGGGTTAAGTCTGTAATTTCATGTTCATATTCAACACAGGTTCGGCTGTCTAAAACATATTCCCATCTGCAATAGGTAAAGCCTTGCAATATAAATCCAAGATGGATTGATATTATCAACTATGGGCATACATCCGTTCAGTGTTATTTGATATATTATTAACTGGGTAAAAGTTTCCCTTGATACTAACCAAACGACTTGTCCTTATATTAGATTCTTTTTGTTTTAATTTAAAATTTATATAAGTAAGAAGTTATATGTAATGCTGTGAAGTGTCAGCCTCCAACATAATTTTTGTTTCCAAGAATGTATCTTAACCCAACATAGTCCTTCAGAAGCATTTTTTAAAAATAAAAAATGATTTGAGCTGCAGTCAGATATTTTATTTGAAAATTTGCTCACAGAGCAGGAAGAAAAACAGAAAGGCAAACTGGGAACATACTGTAAAAGGCAGGCTGGTAGTGCTGGATAGATTGGTAGGGAACAACCTCATCAATGCTTCTCAGACATGGGTGAGGTTCACCATAACAATCATATTGCAAATTATCAAAGAGGCGATCAATGCATTCTCCCAAAATTCCAAAAGTCCCCATTGCTGAAAAGGTAAATGAGTATAAATCAGGACCGCTAAGATTATTGACGTTAAATCTACTTCCCTCAGATCTTGACTTGAAGTCTCCAAATTTGGTGTCAAACTGTAGTTTTTAAAATGAAGAGAACTAAAAATTAAGAATACATGACTGAAAGAAAATTTGTATTTGAATTTTATTAAAAATAAATTACATTATATCTGTTTTTAAACAAACTTTAATGAGTTTCAGAAAGAAATAAAATACAAAATAAAATAAAAAGAAGGGGAGAGGAAGAAATTAAATGGGTAAAGAAGTTAAAAAGTGACAAAAAATATGAAAAAATACAAAAGGAGAAACTTTTGACTTTCTCTGGTATAGAGACAAATATATAATAAAGTACTTCTTACTCTAAGATAAAACAAAAAGACAAAAACATAATATTAAAAATACACAAATTAAATAATCAAAATAACACTATAGCTATATAATAAAATAACCTCTTACTCTAAATTTAAGAATAGAAAGTAAAAGATATACATGTCTAATAATAACAATAAAAATACACAATATTTCTACAATCGTAACAGATCAAATTGTAAAGTTTTTGTCTGTGTTTTTAAAATTAATCTCTCATAGGCCAAATATGACCCTGAACATAGCACAATTATACAACTCTATGTAAATGAATACTTAGAATTAATTTTGGGGATTCACACATAGTGGAATAAGGACTGGATGAAAACTTTAAAAATGATAGATGCATTTTCTACATACTATATAGCTTTGGTGATGTTTATTAAATGTTAACATCAATCACAGACTTCTTGAATTTTAAATATTTTATTAGATGTTAACCCAATCTGTAAAAAGCAGCTCTGAGTGATTTACAATTTGTAGGAGTGTAAAAATCACTCCTGCAAAACCATAAAAATACCCGAAACCAATTTTTTTTTACCATTTAGGAAAATAAGTAAATAATCTGTTTTAAGCATCGTGAACTATTCTTAGCTCACTAGTGCACAAAAATGAGAAATAACATTTTTATCCTTAGTTGGCAGGCATTTTACTATAAAGTTTCTTGATAAATGAGACCACAAAAATGCTAAGAAAACTATTAAAGCTGGACTACAGAAAAACTGATTACCTGGAAGTACCTTAGCATGTTTATACTGTAGTAAGGTAGAATTGCCCAGATTAGTTTCCAGCAAAAAGCTTTTGACATCACAGTATTTATTAGCTCTTTATACATGTCATTTTCTTTTTAAAAAATCAACAAATATCTCTGCCAGGTTCATAATGAACTTCCTGCAGACCAACTTCCTGATTATAGCTGTCTTCAATTATCAATAGTCCTTGGCTTACAGCCAGTCGTTTAGCAACTCTTTGGCGTTATGATAGCCTTGGAAAGGATAAACCAGTTCTGGCCAACACCCATTCAGAAGATTGGGTGTGGACTTACAATTGTGTGATTTGCTTAATGACCACAGTGAAAACTGTTGTAATATTGTGTCAGGTTATGTGGGTGCCTCAACTTACAACTGTCATAACTTACAACTGTAATTCTGTCCAATGGTTCCTTTTTCCTGCAGACACTTGTGAATTCAAAGTTAATCCTTGCAGGAGAAAAACTGAATATGCAACTTACATGGAATTCAGCAAACAGGTATTTATGAAAAACTTTCAGTCCAGCAAATAGATTTCCTAAAGGCCAGTTTCCATCATCTTTGAACAAGGTGTATAGAAAAACTATTCCAAATAATTCAGAAAGATGATGCTAGTAAAGTCCATTTTGTGTCTGATTATCATTTATGAGAGCTGGCTTCCAATATCACTTCAGCAGTTTAAAACTGTGAAGATTAAATTAATCTAACAATATATCATATAGAACAAAATAGGAGTAAAATAGTAAACATAATCTTGTCCCAATATAACAACTAGGCAAGCAGGATTGTAAATTATCTTGTCTGGATGTTAGATTACTCCTTGCATTATGTCTGCTAAGATGTTTAATGTTGAATACATAAGAAGGGTGAAGAGGAAGAATAAAAGAATAACAAATTAACCTATCACTAATTGATTGTCAACTGTGTGGTACAAATTCTTCCATAGAAATTTACACTTATATCCCATCATCAGAAGGTGATGCATTAACCATTCATGAATGTTGAATATATGAATGGATTATCAATGAAGCCATAAGAATGCCTCTCTAAAAACTATTTAACTAACTTGATTTATAAAAATTCAATAAAATTTTCTAAGAGCCTCTTGGGAAAAACTTAATAGTACTCTGCCAACCATGGAGCACTGGAACTCCTAAAAGTTATAAGAGAAGACAAAGAGGAATGACAAAGAAGAGAGGAACAAACACTAGAATATGTAGGAATTAAAGAGGCTGCATTATGCTATGTTATTCCATTGGTGCAACTTGCTCATTGTTGTATGAAGGGACTGACACTGTTCTTTAGGATTTCAGATATGAAACTATTCCAGCCCTGGAAATATTGGGAATTGAAGCTGACATCTTCATGCAAAATAAAAATCTCACTGCTTAACAAAATATATCCTGACCAAATAAATGTGCCTATTATTAGTATTGCAGGCTAAAGTATAGGATTTAGAACTTGCACCCACGGAGAAAGGTAATATGCTAATGAGAATTTTAAAAGGAGGCAGCACCAATAAATGATAAAACTGAACATTTCTCTTTTCTCTACAGGAGAAATAAAGCAGGTTTCATATTATGCAGTAAGCCTTTTTTAAAAAAAGTATGGGTTGTTGAGTAAACCATAGCAACACGGTTCATGCATAATACTAAGCACTGGGTTAACGGGTTGGTTCCTACATTACACTCATAAAGATAAAAAAACATTATGCTGTAGTTCAAGACAATGGTCCTAGAAATATTCTATAGGAAGTTTCACCATGAATCTATAATGTCCTAAATTTTATAATCAAGAAGGAAACCGAAGATCAAACCTGTAAAAGCAAAGAAAAGCTATTCATATCTTATAACTTGCTCAGAGTATTCAAACTTTTCAGCCCAGATAGTATTTCTCGTTTCCAAGAAAATGTGCCCCATTTAAATCTTCCATCTACTTCCCCACCCCAGCCTATTGTAGTAGAAAATAAACAGATATCAGAAATGTCATTATAGTTCCTGCTTATTTCTCAGGCTCACAGGAAGAATGGGAATTGTAATCATAATGCTGGTATGAATGGTTATTTAGTTATTAGTTTATATTTGAATGTCACCTGTATTAGTTCATCTGAGAAAACTTAACACTGAGCTAAATTTAAATAAGACCGACAATCAAATATAACCTTAATTATGCTGAGAAAAAGACAAGTAGTCACATTATACCTTAATCCAGCTTTTCTCTGGAAAGATGTTTCATAATCGGAATGTCAGAAATGAAAATGTTCTTTCTTATTCAGTTCATTTGTTCATTAATTCAATCAACCAGTAGAGCTAAAAATGGTGTTGGGACTTATTAGCATCTTGTACTTTAAAAACTGTCTGACAATGCACCTTTATCTGCCTGAGTTTTCATTTTCTAATATTATTAATTGCTTGGCAGCCCTATTTTTTTCTCCAGAGGTACAAATATTTTTTTTTAAAAAAAGATAGATAAATAAATACAGGGCTATTAGCAGACTCATAGCAGACTCACAAAAAGGAATAAACGAACTGTAAACCTGTAACCAACAGAAAAGGAACATTGTATTTAAGCATGCTGCGCTAAGTATGTACACACAGCAATAAGATAAACTCATCAGTTACTCAATCAGGGGATAATTGTACCCGTAAGAGCACATTTTTAAAAAAAAATGAATGGGGCAATGAAAACTGAAGTACAAAGTTGAAAAACCTAGGGTAATTAGAACAAAACAGAATAAATCAGGGTAAGCTAATTTTAAAACAATTCTCGATGTGATTATAGTAGTTTTGTATGTTTAGCACAGAATTCCTCCAGGGAAAGTGGTGAAAGAAGATCTGATTTTTTTTAAATTATTATTATATTTTTATCCTGCCTTTTTCAGTACTACATACTGTCTATGTAATACTCCTGCCTTCTCTTTTTCTCACATCCTCAAAGGGTGTGGTGGATTGGACTGAGAGAGGAAAACTAGCTGAAATTCATGCAGCCGGCTTTTATACCTAAGACAGGTTTAGAACTCCTAGTTTCTAGGCCAGTACCTTCGCTACTCTAGCAATCTGGCTCTCACCCTAGACTTGGTCTTGTTATTAATTTTATTATTAATTTTAGTAGCAAAAGTGTGATGAAGAATTGAAAATTAACCCTGCCCGGCTTGTCATTCACAGATGCTGCCCCCAAAAGTTTCTCTTCCTTCAAAAATACTTCAGAAAAATGTGTATTAGAATGAGCACTAGTAGGAGGGGGGAAAAAGAGAAGCCAGAAGAGGAACTGTATCAAGGAGACTCTGGAGGTGGGAAGTGCTAAAATCACTATGCATTGGCCTTAGATTTTAAAAATCAGATACCCTGCAGCAGCTTTTCTTTCAACCTTTCAAAGTTTATCCCCTGTAAAATTACCAAAGTGGTGTTGGAGCATAAGACATTGGATGAACACATGGAACCAATTACTAAGGGTTGATCTAAACCAGGGGTGTCAAACTGCAGGCTCCTGGGCCGGACACATCATCCAGAAGCTGCGCCCACCCCATTGCCGGCAATGGCAAAACTCTCCCAATACATTGTGCGACGTCACGTGACTCGCGAGTTTGACATGTCTGACTAAACTCCCATTATTTTATGCATAACCTGAATGAGCATATATTTGGAAGAGATGCTAAGCAAAATACCCTTGACAATAAAATATATGAGAGTTGTTAGCTGAATGCATGTTGTGAAAACTGTTCCCTAAACTGCCAAATGTGTAGGATGAGGATTTATCACTACAGTATACAGCACAAAGGGGAGCTGAATCCCAATGAGAATATTTTCAGAGACGGAAGCTGATAGAGGGCAAACAATGATCTTCAGAATTGTTGACATCCACATGAAAAATTGCTTTGTACATGTATGGAGGAAGGAGGAGAAAAACAGACCTGCTACCATAGATGTTAAATCTTTTTGTGGCTTGATATCTAGAGGAAATGTTAAGCTATGATAATTGCAACTGCATAGCAAACCTTATTTATACAATGATAAAAACCAATGGCTGTGATTTTGATTGTGATATGTGTGTGTGTATGTGTGTGTGTGTGTGTATACACACACACACACACACACACATACACACATGTTAAGCCACTATAAGGACTGAACTGGTGAGGCAGGAACCCCGAATTCTTCCTTCACACAAAACATTTTGAAAAGGAGGAACAAGGGTAAACACCTTCAAGGCCAGGAAACAAGGAGGTATAGTATATACTGTAGCCATTGACTGAAAAGGAAAGAAGAGGCTCAAATTTATCTATATAAATGGCAAGAATTCTAGACATATATAGGGCTTCTGAATTCTCAGCAATAAGTCTACTTATCTAACCTTCTCATGTCTGCTTGGAATGCAGAATGGGGAGAAGGTTTAATTGCCACACTGAATTTGAAAACCTTGACAGCCTTAAACCACAATTTAAAGAGTTAAATGAATGGATTTATATATTTGGCACATTTTACATGCATTGTTTTCAGACACAGTGGTAAACCAAGACCAAATAAACTGCATAATTGCTTAGTATAATAATCCATTCTAATCCTTTCAGTTTGTCCATTTAGGGTAGACAAAGAAAATGATGGGATCAGATACTACATTTTAAGCAAAAGCTTGGGGCCCTTCAGAATGAGAGTTCCTGAAGTGGTAATACACACATCTGTCTTTATAATAACTTATTTCAAGGAGGCTAATGTTTTTCTATGTTTTTCATGAAACTTCTCATTCACTTATCAATGAGAGGTTTACTTTCACTTCTGAATATCACCCTTGATTCAAGTTTTCAATTGTATATAAAGGGGAGGGAGACTTTCTCCCCCACGTTCAATTCTATGGGTGACACATTGTGCACAATTTTCATGGGGCTCTTGTTAAAACCATTTAAAAGCTTAAACTTAATTCAGATGATTCAATGACCAAACTGTTGTACTTATGTTCTCCAATTCTACTAATTATATGTCACAACTAATGTTAGTCATTTTTCTTCTTTTTGATTCAAAACCTACCGAAGGGCTTAGAGGTTGCAAAGATAGAATCTAATTATGGATGAGATATACCCAAAGAGCCTTTGTTTGTAGTTGTTCCATCTTTAAGCAGTCCAAATTCTTTTTAGGTCTGTGTTGGATTGTACCTAGTGCTCTAATAACAATTGGTATATTGTCAACTTCTTCAAATGTTTCCAATCTGTTCTTTGTAAATATCAATATTTTACAATGTTTTGTATTCCTTTCTTCAATGAGACTGCATCAATATACCAAATATGGTTTTCACAATGATAATAATGTGTTATGTCTCAGGTGTCAGGCAGTCTGAAATTTAAAATCCCACTATTGTCTTCTGACAATTAATTTAACATAATTTCAGGTTTTCAATAATTATTATTGATGCTATATCCATGTTTTTGTGTAGATTCCAATGTAGTATCCTTCCAGCTTGTTCATTCCCTTTTTTATAATTGGTCTCTGTGATTATCTTTGAAAATCTGAGATTTTGCTTTCATCCAGTTATTATATGGTCAATCTTTTCATTCTTAACTCAGCACAATTGGCATTCACTATCCAAATTGAGATTTTCTCCTTTTGCTTTGATGGTATTTGTGTGTAGTGCTTGTTCTTGGACTGAAAAAAAAGTTTTTTTTTCCTTTTCCCTTTTTAATGTACCATTCTTAAGCCATCAGCTTCTTCTGATGTTGATTAATTTCCTTTAAGTGTATTTCAAATATGGGATATTTTGGTTTTCCAATTTTCTAATCTCATTTCAAGCTATTATGTTTTTATAGTCACGGTTATATCTTCAAAGTAAATGTTCTTTCTGAAATTATTTCAATATTTTACCGTCTGTTGATGCAATCATTAACATCCTATTTGTTTTATTTTAAACCTATAAATGTTCTCACCCATCAGTTTTCTGTGGAAAACATAATCTATGCTATAAAGGTCTAGGATATCATTTATACTCATCAATTTTCTGGCTAGCTAACCAAGGTTATCAAAGTCTATCTGTCCAGTCAACTATTCCTGCAATATCTCAAATTATTGAAATTTCCCTTGAGTAAATGGCTATGTGTGTATTGTTACTAATTACTAGACTATTATAATACTCTAACTATACTATTAAAATGCTATTATTATTCATTGTCTTCTGTGCATTCTCCCAGCATGTGTTCCTTGAAGCAAAATGACTTTCTTCTTCTTGGGCAACCTTTTATGATCTTGAAAATATAGCTTGTAAAAGGTATGGAAAAGTAGAGAGTAACCCCTGACTGTCACTGGCGTCTACTACTTCTGACTGGGTAGGTATGATCCAGTTTCCCTCTATGAAACAATGTTGCCTATTAGGCTCTAAGAAGCCTGCTATCTCTGTGATGGTGCCTGCCTTATGGAGCAAGCTCCCCCCACCCCCATGATACAGATAGCCCCAATTCTGTTGACCTTCAGGAAAATGGTGAAGACCTGTTTTTTTAACCCAGGCTGTTAGTACAGCTGGCCTGGGGTTATTGATGGGTACACATGAGTATTATCAGGGCCTCAATGTTTTTTTTTTAAATGGTCTCCTTTTGAGTGTACTGTGTTTTCATTCCCAGAGTTTCTTCAGGTAAATGGGTGCCTAGAGATTTGTAAAATAAAAATACTAAAGTAAAATATCCTCTACTGAATTTTAGTTCTGTCCATGAATGCAAAGTGTTCTTGTAATCATAGGTATTTAATTGGAGATCACACTGGAACACAACTGATCGAACAGGGCAAATGGTGAGATCCTGAGAATTCTAGATGAGGGCTTTTCAACCTTTTCACCAATTGTAGGATATGGCAATATTCGAGTATCACCTAGCAAGGTGTCAAAAACGTGACGACCAAAAAAAAACCCTGTTCAAAGTTGCAATTGCACTGAAATCTTATGACTATTTTTCACACTTATGACCATTGCAGCATGCCCAGGGTCATGTGCTTTATATTTGGATGCTTGGCAACTGATTCATATTTATGATCACAGTGTCCCAGGGTCATGTGATCCCCTTTTGCAACCTTTTGACAAGCAAAGTCAATGGCAGGGCTGCTGGTGGCCAAGTGCTAAGGCAAGACTTCCTGCCCTCCCTCCTTCCATGCCTCCCTCTCTCTCATTCCCATCTCCTTCTGAAGGAACAATTTGAAACCCTCCCCCCATATTTTCCCTCTTCCATATATTCATCAAACAAGGAAAAGCCTCCAAAGACGGAAAAGACAAGCCACTGAGGAAACTAGCTTAAAAAGGCACATTCCCCTTTAAGAATTAGCTACTAGCTAAAAGGAAAGTTAAGGAGCTGGTAGCCGGCACTTAAGGAAGGAAAAAATATATAGTTAAGTACTGGCTGCCGGCTAAGGCAGCCTTCCCAAATGGCTCCATTCATAAGTAAAGGAATGCAACAGGCAAATTCATTCAAGAGAAAAATACTTCAAAATCCCTTGCAGCAAAACTTACAGCTAACAATAGCAGAGCAATAGAAGCTAACAGGAGACACAAGCCATCAGCCAAATAGAAATTGCCAAACACTCCTTAAGAACACAAAGCCCACATTGCTCAAATCCCAGAACTTCAAAGTCACAAAAGCACATAAGAATCCTTCCACACTCCATCTCCCTACCTACCTCCGTGCCTCATCTCCAACTGATGCTGCCTTTCTTCATTGATGCCTTTCTTCATTCCTGGTGCACGGCGACCCCTCCTCTGCTGCATTTCTTGTTTGTTGCTGCCAGCACAGGTGGCTGCCACAGAAGTTGTAGATTGGCTCATGGCCAGCCTGCTTGATCTTCTCTCCTCTCCCCCCCCCACTCTCCTCCTTCTTCTTTCCCTTCAGTGTAGCTACAGCTGACTCTGCTTCCTCCCAAGGCTGCTTCTTTTTTCTCTCTCTCCTTCTCCTGCCCAAACTGCCTCCTTCTATAGCCTCTCCTGTCTCTGCCCCCCTCCTCCTCCTTTCTCATCCAGATGAGCCAGAAGTGAGCCTGGGGCCTTTCCTCACGCCAGCCACTCTGCAGCTCTGGAGGACTCTCTCACAATAAGTCCTGTGCTGTGCTGGCTCATTCCCTCCCTCACTAAAATTGGCTGGGCAGGGCCGCGTACCACCTGCCACGTGCTAATGTACCACAGTGGTATGCATACCACTGGTTGAAAAGCCCTGTTCTAGATAGTCAGGAACATCCGATCCTGCCAAATTAGCCCTGATTCCATTGTCATTTTTTAAATATACAGTATGGAGTACCAAAAGTCAACCCTCCATGCACAATTGCACCCTTTTAATAACTAATTACTTTTTTTCCCCTCAGAGAAAACTATGCTTAGGAATATTCAAGGGCCATGTATCATATGAGTAAGGAAGTGTTTAGAACAATATGGCAAACAATTTGAACACTTAATGTAATTTATGTACTAAATCTATGGGGCCCAACTTTTGGTACAGACAGGATAGATATATTATTCATATTATTATAATTATTTCATTATATTTTTTTTAAAAAGCAGCTATATTGTGCTTTATCATTCAGACCCAAGCAAATACACTTTTACTATAAGATACTGTAAAAAGAAACAACTCATCATTTTATTTAGACAAGGAACCCTAATTATATTCAAGTTCATGGATTACTTGGTTGTTATTTGTAGATTAGGCTTTCTCTGCTTTGAGAGTTTCCACAATTGTTAAATGAGTTATAGGGATTAAAAGAGCAGAATATTTAAGCATAAGTCAATTTAATGTTCACAAACTTGAAAGATTATTAATGCAGAGAAGTTAAAACCATTGGAATAATAATTAAAATATAAATTTTCTCTACTTTTTAGGACTGAGAAACAAATACAATTATATAATACACAACTAATAAAGCAATCAGTTTTCATTAAAGGAAGGACACTATGCAATAATTAGCTTTTGTACATAATTACTAATTGTACTGCCCTTGAAGTTACTGCAAAGGTTACTCAAAATATACTCTACTGAGTAGCTGAATAATAATATACCTCCACCCAGAATCAATATCATACTTTGCAAAAATGGATTGAAAAACATTATTTATTGGTAATGTATTTTACAGTTCCTTCTGTTAAGCACTCCAATCCTGTAGAAGAATTAGCATTTAAAGTCCTTTATGCGATGCAACTGTTACACTTACAACTCTTTGAAAGTACTGCCCACAATTATATTTAAGCTTATTCCAACATAAATTGCTTTTAGCCAATCTCATTTCTAGAAAAGGAAGCATTGCCTTGTTTGCTATATTCCTGTTACTGGAGCTCATAGTTTTATAGCTAGACAACCTTGAAAAGATTTACACTCTATCTTTACACTCTATACATATATCTAATATATGTATCTAATAATTATGTTGTTGTGTCTTTTTTGTTCATTGTGAAGTCATGCTAAGAAGAAGCCCCAGGCAAGGATAATGAAGTTAGAATGTACAATGAAATAATTCATAAAGTCTGCATCTACATGTTCCCTGTTCAGAAAATCCAAACATTATTTCTTCAGAATATACGTGTATATATGGGTAGAAAACATAAAAAAAATAAACACACTGCATTTTATTCCTGAAGTCTTTTTCTTCCATCAATGGAATTTGCTCCAAATTCCACCCTTAAGAGCAGCAGTGATTTGAAATTAGCAAGAGAATTCTATATTCTTTCAGAGCCATGAGTCTGTCAGGGGATATATCAATGTCATTGATACTGGTTTGCTGCTCCAAGTGAAACAAAATGAAAACAATATTGCAGCTTTCTGGAGATATGAGGTGTGACTTCCTTATTGATGGCAATTTCCACCTTATCATCATGTACCCCAGAGCCTCAGATTTCTCCCCTCTTACTGGTGGCAGCGGGGGTGCGATGGCTCAGTGGTTAAGATGCTGAGCTTGTCAGCTGGAAAGCTGACAGGCCAGATTTGAGACCCAAGCACTGCACAACAGGGTGAGCTCCCGTTATTCGCCACAGCTCCTGACGACCTAGCAGTCTGAAAGCATGCAAATATGAGTAGATAAACAAGTAGCACTTTGACAGGAAGGTTACTATGTTTCATATTTTCATGTGGCCACACAATGATGGAAATATCTCTCAAACAACGCAGGCTCTCTCGGCTGAGAATCAGAGATGAGCACACCCCCTTGAGTCAGTCATGACTGGACAGAGGAAAACTTTAAACCCTTTACTTATGATAAGGCAGAACACTATGAACCACTTCCTTTACCAAAGATCTACCCTGGCAAAACTGTTGCACCACTCCGAAATAGTCAAATTAAAAATGGTCCAGACAATGCCAGAACAGTCCATCTTCTACAGCAGTGTTTCTCATCCTCAACAATTCTAATTGTGTGGACTTCAGTTTCCAGAATCCCCCGGCCAGCATGCTTGCTGGGAAATTCTGGTATTGTGGTCCACACATCTTAAAGTTGTTGAGGTTGAGAAACACTGCCGTAAAGGAATATTTTGCACACTCATAAGAGTGAGGAAAATAGCTGGTGTATGGGGTTTTTGTTTGGTTTTTTTGTATTCCTTCATAGGCCTGTATAAGACTAAGCTAAAGCTGCCATACCTAAAGATGAAGAAGCATGTAAGCAGAATGGACAAAAGCCAGGAAAAGGTCCCTTAGGGGAAGTAATTAACAAGGGACCAATTTGAGGATGTGGGTAAGTATAATTTCGGTGTGGCTATTTTACAGGGCTGCAAGTGTGTGAGTGAGTGACCATAAACCAAACCTGAGAACATGTGTATAACACTTACTGAAGAAAAAATTGATATATTCATGAGCAGAAGCTCTTGAGGACATCTTTGGTGCAGCTTGAATGGATTTCTGAAGATTTGGAGGATAAAAATGTAGGATATATAGGACAGATAAAAGTTCCTTGTGATATTTAAGTAAAGATAAAGGTTCCCCCGCACATGCGTGCTAGTCGTTTCCGACTCTAGGGGCCGGTGCTCATCTCCGTTTTAAAGCCAAAGAGCCAGCGCTTGTCTGAGGACGTCTCCGTGGTCATGTGGCCGGCATGACTAGACGCCAAAGGCGCACGGAACGCTGTTACCTTCCCACCATAGTGGTCCCTATTTTTCTACTTGCATTTTTACGTGCTTTCGAACTGCTAGGTTGGCAGAAGCTGGGACGAGTAACAGGAGCTCACTCTGTTACGCGGCACTCGGGATTCGACCCGCCAAACTGCCGACCTTCTGATCGACAAGCTCAGCATCCTAACCCACTGAGCCACCGCGTCCCTTATTTGTAATATTTAGATTCTACCTAAAACCTCAACAGATGTACAGTAAATGGCACATTGCCACTGTATGATGTAAGCAAAAAAAGCAAATAATCATTATGCAAATTAAAGTGATTATTTTTATTATTATTATTATGCACCGTTGTTTTAATATTTTTCAGATTGTGATGAGTTGATATATTACCAACACAGTTTTAAATACAATTATGTAGATCTCAATTTCCCACATTTTTTTAAAAAAATATGATTTTCACAAGTAATGTACAGTAAATTGTCCATTTTCAGTGACGGTAGAGTATAACTAAAATGCCAACTACAATACTTTTCATGGTTTAGATCGGAAAACAGTGTGGTTTTCACACCACGCCAGTTTTCTTTTCTTTTTTAAAAAAATAATAATAATTTTGATTAAAGTTAAAGATAAAAACTAATTCCAAAGTGAGAAAAATATTTTTTTAAAAAGGGGGGAAAGTCCAGAGAGAAAAAAATGCAAAAAATGAAAAAAATATAACAAACAAAAAAGAAAAAAATATATAAAGGAAGAGATTACTTCCCTCTTCATCATGAAAAATACAAACAATTTCAGTAACATCACCTTCTCCAATACTGCAAAAGAGGATCTTTTTTCCCATATCTCATTTTTCTATAAATAAATATTAAATAAATATTTAAATAGATTAATGTTCCCACAATTGGTCCTGAAGAGTTTATTTATTTATTTCAGAAATTTCTGTATTTTTCAAAGCTATTCCAAATGGAAAATCTCCTGGCCCTGACAAATGGTTATGGTGATTTTATAAAGAATTTAAAGAGATTTTAATTCCTGAGTTTTTACTTTTACACAATGCTTTGCACCAAAGAAATTTTTTACCAGAGTCTTAGATAATTTTGATCCTTAAGTTACCATCTTATACTCCTAGTTATCTTTTTAACCTGGATATTAACTGTACAATAAACTTTTAGCTATCAACTAAAAGTGATTATAGTTATAGGTTAATTCATATTATTCATATAGATTAATCTGGTTTTCTTCAAAATCAAAATTTATGTACACTATTAAACAACTGCAGCGGGCATGATGGCTCAGCAGCTAAAGAGGCTGAGCATGTCAGCTGGAAAGCTGACAGTCTGGGTTCAAGACCTAAGCACCACATGACAGAGTGAGCTCCTGTCCCGGCCCAGCTCCTGCCAACCTAGTAGTTCAAAATCATGGAAATGCAAAAGATATCTCCTTTGGTGGGGAGGTAACAGCATCCCGTGCACCCTGGCATATAATCATGCTGGCCACATGACCACAGAAATGTCTTTGGACAACACTGGCTCCCTCAACTAAGAAACAGATAAGCACCATGCTCTAGAGTCAGATACAACTAGACATGAGAAATATTTACCTTTATTAGAAAACTGTTAAATATTATACAGTTTATTAAAATTAATAAACCTTCCCTAGCCATTTGTTCTTTAGATATATACAATTTTTAAAACAACTATTAATTAATTTAAATTTGGGGTGTGTTTTTTGTAAGATGATTGAACATATTTATGGAATGCTCAGATATGACTTAAGAGCTGTGATTCAGATCTCATTACAATTTTAAGAGTTACCAAGTAGGGTTGACCTTTATCAGCTTTATTATTCAACCAAGCCACAGAAGCATTGGCAATAGAACTCAGATCCAATATATAGTATCTATAGTGTATGTGTATATAGTATGGTTAGGTGTGTGTCATGTATGTGTTTCACTTTGAGAGCAGGCAACTAAATTTCATTTTTGATGTGTGCCGTTGTGCCCACAGTAAAAAAATTGACAATACAGGTTATCTTCTCTTATCAATAATCATATTTCTACGATAAAATGGGAGCTCAGATGTATCTATTTGCAGATGATAAGATTTGGACTTTCTGACATGCTTCTTATTCAGCTAGCTATATTAATTTCAAATCTTATTTCATATCCCCATAATCCATTTATAACTTTCCTGAATCAATGTTCTAAACACCCTGTTGCTGTTTATTCAAAAAATAAGGTTTTTTGAAGTCCTCAAACTTGCATAAAAGCATCTTTCACTAAGGATTGAAGGAGACTCACCCACTACAATGAAATTTGCATTCTGAAGGTTCCTACTATCCCAAAAGAAGCTAACATGCAATTTCCAGAGAAGAGATTGAGAGAGGAAGTACTGTAAGCAAACCCAGTGTCCTTTTGAAGCTGCCCATTGTGGCTTTGGCATAGATGGCAATTCATTGTCTTCCTGAGATCTAAACCCACCAGAGATCATTATCTTATAGTCTCCTCCCAGGAAACAGCTGTTATGAGAACTTGTAAGCAATCCAGGTCTTCTCCTTATATGGAGAGGAATTCTGAGAAGCCAGTCCATTCACTGGCTCCTTCTTCCATCGCAGTCATCAGCTCTATTCTCAGCAGAACCATCTTTGATTTCCTGGAAGTCACCTCAGTCCAATTTTTAAGTGTGGTTCTCTAATCAGATGATGTACTGAAATGTATCTAATAATAAGGTGCATTTGAGAATAAAATACACATACAATGACAATCTGGTGAAAAACATGTACAAAAAATGTCTTTAAAGGAGTATAGAAAGCATATTTAAAAAATAACACTCAAAATTAATGTTTTCATAACAGTATAGGCTCATTTTGAAATAACATGAACACATATTTATGGATAGGTACAAAATTGATTTGAGCTGGAATCAGACAGTTAAATCCATTCCTATTTGGGCCTTACTTAAAAGTTTTTTTTAAAACTGACATGCCAAAGCAAGTTACTTCTATTTCTTCAGTTCATTCGCATCTTAGTTGACATGCATTTATGCCTTGCTAAAACATTTAAAATTTGAGACTTCAGTGTTAATACATATAGATTTAAAGCTGCTGAATGCAGATATGTGTATATCAGTGTTTCATCAAAGAATATATCTGCAATACCATGCACAAAACTAGATATAAAAAGGGGGAAATAAAACTAATTTCAGATTGCACAATTCAGCTGAGGATAATTTCAATATTTTAATTTTAATAACTCATTTTTTTTAGATTCTGAAGCTAGCTACATACATGAGATTTGTTTGTTTTCTTTTCCTGTCATAAAATATATGACTAAACCCTTTCAATGCAATTAGTTAAGCAGTTTCCCCGGAAAAAATATTTAGCTCTTTACTTTTGGCAAATCTGCTAAATATACTTGTTTAGATTATTCCTACATATGAGAATTTATTAAATTCTATAAATAGTCAGCAGCCCCCATTTGTATTAACATTTTTAATGTGATAAATTGATCCTTGTCCATTTACAGCAGAAGGATGCAACTGTTTCTTGGCTAGAGTCAGGCCTTGGTCTTTGAGCTGCTAGAGAAGAAAACTATATCTGAATTCATTTTGATTATAATTAAATGTAATTAAAATTAAATACACAATTATTACTATCCAGTCAAATTTGTAAAGTCTCTCTTTCTTTCTCTCCTTTCACTCCTCACATTAAAAGCCACATTGTAGTGACAGCTTTTGGAGGTCACACCATTCACAGATTTTGTGTCCCTGTGTGCCACATGCAGCAATTAGTTCTCAGGCAATGTACTGTACCTCTCTCTAAAGGGAAACATTTATGTGGCAGGAGCCAACGCTCAGTGCAAAAGGACATATTTCACATGCAGAATCTCTCCACACAATTTGAGGAGTTCACTCCCCTGGCAAAACACTAACCACACTGACATAAAAGTGCTACTTTCACATTGTTTCTGTGCAAACATAGTCTACATCCAAATTTAGTTAGCATTAACTTCAAAAAAAAGAAGCCTTCTAATTAGGAGAATTATACAGCATTATTTTTCAATTGATTGATTGATTTCATGCCTGCAAGTCAATGTTGTGTCCTGGAAACTGCTTGGACAAGTCCCTGAAGTTTTTCTAGCAAGATTTCAAAAATGATTTATCCTGGCCTCCTTCCCAGGGTTGAGAAAGAGGGACTAGCCCAAAATCAGCTAGTTAGTTTCATGTTATTGATTTAAAGTCAAAACTGGATTTCAGTAGAAACAAGGACACTGTACCTGAATTAGACAATAGCTAATATTTGTTTTCATGGATTTTCATCATGTTACATTTAAACAAAAAACAGGCATTTTTAGGATAGTCACAAAAACTTCTGTAGTGAATATCCTATGGATATTTGTGATGAGAATTTGAATCTTAGCTCAAAGTTCTGCCTCACTAATTCTCAATGAGGGAATCTAAGATGGAGGGAGAGGGGGATGATTGAAGGCCATTCTATCAAGAATTTCGACATCCTACCTATGAGATTCCTTCAGAACACAATCTGTATCTACAAAACCATAAACAAAAATTGCTAAGTATACTTATTCATGAATGACCATCCAATTGATCAGTCCTCATAAAAATTTGCAAAATCCTTCTTAGGGATAAAATTTATGTTGTTGACAACATCTGCTGTTGAAAATATCAGCCTGGAATACAGATTCAAATGGACAGATAAATCTGTTGATGAACAAAATACCACATACTTTTCCTTGACTGCAGAGCTAATATTCTTGAAATATATCTTTAGATCTTATGCACATCACTGATTCAGCCAGTTCCCCCTGATAGTAAGATCTCATTTTCAGAGAGTTGATGAATAGTATGTTAGTCAAGACACTCATTAAAAATAAAATAGCATAACAGATAAAGACCCTTTGTTATAACTATAGTTTATCGCTCCCATAATGGATGCTTATGTGGTTAACATGAAATAAAAAGTACTCATAAATCAGACTATTTAATATTATTAATTATTTATATTATACCTCAGACTACAGAGCAGTTTTTTATCTGTGCAGGTTTGTGCCATGCTCGGATCCATAAATTGTTTATAACAATCTGTTTCCTCTAAAGCATTTATACTACAATGTTAATATAAGATATTATATGCAAGCTTTACTGATTAAACAGCTGAAGATTTGGCCAAAGGGATCTTTCCAAGAAATTCACTGTGTGTGTTTGTGTGAGAGAGTTTATATGTGTGTGTGAGCACACACACATGCATGTTTGTCTGTTTGTGGTGTACTTATGTGTGCATGTATTACCTAGAAATGTTCCAAAAAATTATAACACCAAAGATATCAATTACTTTCTTACATCACCCTCAGCATAGAGGAGATTGCCAGATACATTAACCCAAGGCCACAAGTTAAACCCAAGGTACACTTGAAGTTCAGTCAAATGAGTTTTGAGGGGCTGCTGTTCCACAGGGCAGGCGCCACAACACACAGGGTCCACATCCACTATTTACTGGATGATGTTGCTTAATTGATAAAATCTAAAGCAAACCATCTTGCTTTCTACAGAATAAACAGATAGTGTGGAAAACATAAGGCCCCTCCGATAATTAGTCCCTATGTCATGTAGGGCTTTATAGGTAATAACCAACTTCTTGAATTGTATTTGGAAATGTATCTGTAATCAGCACAACTCACAAAGAAGACATATTATATGCGCATTGTAAGACCTGTTCATCACTGCCCATGCCACTTAATTCTGGACCAGTTGTAGTTTCTTGGCAACAACAGCCCCATATTGAATGTGTTATAATTGTTTACTTGTGTGGTGACTAAGACCATAAACAGGAACTGTCAATCCAAAAATTGGCATAATTGGTACACAAGTTGGATTTCTAGAAATCTATTCCTCAACCAGGAGATGAAAGCTGACATAACCCAAATGGGGTAGTTCTTTTCCCTTCAGAACCAAGGATAATTAAGTCCCCAGAACCTGGAGGTCCAAGAATTGCATCAGTCACTCTTGCTATGTTTCAACCATCCCAGGCAAACCAGATAGGAGACACAACTAAATGAGCTAAATCTATTTTATTGTAAGTCTATATTAACAGGATCCAATCTGGGTCAGTCACTGGGACCAGAGATTTAGTCTTCAGAGCTTTTGGACTCATGCTGGAGCCTATCCGCAGGGAACTTTTGCTAGAAAGAAGTTCCCTGAGGATGGGCTCCAGCATGAGTGCAAAACTTGGAAGACTAAACCCCTGGTCCCAGTGACCAACCCAGATTTGATCTGCAACATTATCCTGGGACACGTATTTGTCTTCAATGAGATCTTGGGATAAGAGAGATTACTTTCATACTTGCCAGATATTTTTAATATAGCCATACAATAAATGTAGAGCTAGTATTCCTGGTTGTGCTTCTTATCTGGACTACCTCACAAGGCTATCACAATACAAACCTCATTATTTCAAACGTGTAGCCCAATATTTCACACACAAGCCAAAGGGATGATGTCTGTGTTGCAGTGACATAGCACATATTTGTTGCAATGCCATAACTCGTACTTAATCATTTCTCCAACTCCTGAAGATATGTGTGCCCTTATAATATGAACATTTACTATAATAAAAGGAATCTCCATAAGCAGGTGATTAAATAGAGTGTCCCAAAGGTGCTTTTTCAAGAGGCAACTGGATTTTCTTGTTTTTCTTTGAAGTGGTCCTTTCCTTCTAATTCCTAGCCAGACTCTTTCTCACACTTAGATATGCTAAGAACTCAACTTGGTATCTCCAGTGTGAATTTGAGATCTTTTTCAAGCCAAACAGAACTCCATGGGTGAAGCTTGGTTTTCATGGTCAGAGACAGATGTGTTTAACACAGAGAGATAAATGGCAGTACATAGCCAACGGAAAAGCGTGTCCATGTTGGAACTCCTTTTGTGACTGAATATTTTGAAATTCCCTCTCTGATCCCCACTCCCAATACAATGGATAAGCAAGTCAAAACTCGTTTGCTTATATCCTTTATAAAAACAAATTGCAGGTTTAAAATGATAAATCTTTCAATAAAATGTGAACAACTGGGTTCACAAGGTGGTTTATAAAAGAGATTCTACTCTAGGTACTACAAATTCTTTCTGATTTGTTTTTCAGCTGAGATAGCAAAAGATAGCTCTCATGAAATTTTCATATGTTTTTCTTCAGTCAAGATGCCTAGATAAACACATTTATGGTGAAAAATTGTCTCTCCTTTTCTCTGTGGATGCAGATTAAATATACAGAATATAGCACACTTACTGATAGCTTTCTGTGTAGAAGGAATATATGTAAAATATTTTGATGTTATAGTTTGCAACATCTCACTGTATTTTCAGGCAAATGGATCACATGCACAAAGCTATCATTCTTAGGTTAGTTAAAGGATTATACATATTGTATTAAGAATATCTGCAAATGTAAGTATCAGAATTGTGCTTACCTGTGCTGTCATCATAAACCACTGTGACAGTTTTCCACTTGAAGAATTGCACAAGGTCAAGGATGGCACGACTGAGTGAAGAAAAATCTGGATAAAGACTGACATAAAATGAGTCTTTGTTGTCTGAAACCTGATGCTTCCAGCGGGTCTGTATATGTGGAACCCCCAGTGCATTGCAGATGGATTGCACTGCATTTGCTGAAGAGCTATGGGAAGGGCCAAAAATAGCTGCTACTCCCAATGACAGCTGGTCACAAGCTGAAAAAAAGAAATGCAGTTTACACTACATAAATAATAAGTACTAATGTTTACACTCTTTTCAGAAGGAGGGAGGGAGGGAGGGAGGGAGGAAGGAAGGAAGGAAGGAAGGAAGGAAGGAAGGAAGGAAGGAAGGAAGGAAGGAAGGAAGGAAGGAAGGAAGGAAGGGAGTGTTATATTTTATTATTATTCATGTTAAGAGAGTCAGTTTGGTGTAGTGATTAAGGCATCAGGCTAGAAATTGGGAGATTCTGAGTTCCTGCCTTAGGCATAAAGCCAGCTGGGTGACCTTGGGCCAGTCAATCTCTTTTCCTAGGGAGGAAGCAATAGCAAACCACTTCTGGAAAAAAATCTTACCAAGAAACCTGCAGAAATTTATCCAGGCAATTACTAGGAGTCAAGACTGACTTCAGGTAGTCCTTGAGTTACAAGTGTAATGGAGCCTGCCTATTCCACTCATAACTCGAAAACTCATAGAGTGCATCTCATTCAAGGTACAAGATCAATCCCTTGCTCGTTAAAACACATGCGGCTCATTAAGTGAACATGAGGTATCTCAGGGTGGGGAAGGCCATGGAGGGCCTAGTGCTGGAACAGGCCCCCCAAGGCCTCCACAACCCACTAAGATACCACATGCTTCCCCCTCCCTTCCTGCTACACCAAACTCACATGGAAAAGAGCCGTCTACTCTCTGCCACGGTTCCTGCTGCTGCCCAGATTTGAGGCTGGGGGAAAATTTGCACCCCCCTGCCACCCGATCCAGGCTCTGGAAGCCTTTTCCAGTCTGCTGTCACCTGGATTTGAGGCCGGGGAACGCTTCTACACACCCTGTGCAGACCAATCTGGGCTTCGAAGGCCTTTTCCTGGCCTGATCGGGCTGCAGGGAGGCTGCAGAAGCATTCCCCAGGGAAAAGGTCTCCGGAGCCCAGATCAGGCCACAGAGAGGCATGGAAGCCTCCCCTGGCCTTAGATCTGGGCCAATCCAGATTCTGGAGGCATGTGGAAGCATCCCCCAGCTTCAGTTCATTCTCTGTTGCAGAGAACAAAGGCCAAAAGTACCATGAGATCACACGAGATCAGTAGCGTGAGATCTCGCCCCATTGATCTTCCATGATCTTGCGTTACTTTAGGCCTCCATTCTCTGCAAATGCACCGAAGGTCTGGAGCAGCCAAGAAGGCGAAATATCTCAATCTTTGCAGGGTGAGTATTGAAGACCTGGTGCCTAGGAAAAGGCGGGTTGGGGGTGGGGAGGAAGGGAACAACCAGGGTAAATGTTGCAGAGCCACTGTGATCACTCATAAGGGCAAACAACTGCTGTGGTGCTGCAATATTTGTAACTTCAGGACTTGCTCATAAACATTAGGGGGTGCTCATCACATAACTTTGAACGAGCGTTAAGTGAACGCTCTTTACTGGGGGATTACCTGTAGAAGGCACCAGAAGAAAAATATAGTGTCCAGCCACATAGGTACATATAGAGCTGTTAATGATTATAATTCCATGTCATTGAGTCATTATCAGCTCCTTGAGACTAGATAGATAGATTCCCTCCATAATGATCCAATCCTAACATCATTCTTCAGTTCTTCCAATGGGGCACTTATTGCTATTTTAACTTTCTACCTTGCTGCTGGTTATTTGCAAAAAATATAGACAGCCACTAGGTTTATAATTCCAGAATTACACACTGAAATCTCCAAAGGAATAGCCATATTGTGTGTATTTTTTTCTTTTTTTTTTCTTTTTTTGCTGTCGTCTGGTCATTATCTGTAATTTTGCAGATAATGATTGATGTGGGTTTATAATTTGTAACATTGCACCATTTATAAGAAACAGAGATTTCTATTAGCAGGAGTGGAGGGACAGTTTTTCAACAGATTCCCCATCTTTGGCCTGAAGGTATTTCTATACTATGTGTATACAGATATTCTTTGAAGCTGGTGTATTTCTTTGAATACCTTGAAATCTGAAGTAGGGTAAGAAGAGTTCTTAAAATTATTTTTTTTCTATTTTCCTGAAGGAGCTAAAAATACTTCCATCCACAAGAAAGCTAGAAAGAAAGCATTGCTATATTTAGGATGAAGATGTATATAAAACCCCCCTGATTATTCTGTTTTATGTTTTTTATTATACTTTTATTGCTTTCAAAATAATGATAGAGAAATATTTCTTTGACAATGTACACATTTTTATCTTTTGCTTTTTTCCTTCTATTTTGTGTTGGTTGAACAATCATATCCAACAGGCATATTTCAATGATTCCATGTCAAGCTGGAATGTCAAACAGCATAACACAGAACTCCATCATAGGACTTTGATATTCAGCAAATTTATAAACTGTTCGGATAGTGTTAGAAAAAATGTTACCAAAAAAAGAAAATTTAAAGTATTATTAAAATTTTAAATGATGTAAAGAAGCAGGAATAGCAGGGAAGTTAGAAAAAGCAGAAGAAATGAGCAGAAACCATTTTAAACCAAGTAACCAGAAACCAAGTAAGATAAATTTAATCAGGAAAAAAAGCAAAAATTAACTGTTGAGTAGAAAATATCAAAGACATAAAGGGGGTTGTACTGGACAGCCAACGTGTAAAATTAATCTATATATCTTGGATCGCAAGCTGAATATCAGCCACCAGTGTAATATCCCTGCAGAAAAGCATAATTAACTGTAGGTTGAATCACTAGAATTACAATGTCAGGATCAAAAGGAATCATTTTTCATTTCCACTTTGCCTTGGTCAGATCTTGGGTAAAAATACTGCATTCTTTTCTAGGCATTGCAGTTTAGTGGGAACATAAAACCTTATCCAGAGAAGATTGACCAAGATGCTAACAACTTTGGATGAAAAACCTGTCAGAAAGCATTAAAGATAATATAATTTTTCACCCTGGAAATCAAAAGATCCAGAGATATATAATACTTATTTTAAGATATATGGAAGAACTGTCTCACAGAGGGCAGGGAATAGTAGCTCAGAGTTGTTCCAGAAAAGTTTTAAACTATAAGAATGCAGATTTCAGTTTGACATCAAAATGTCCTAATAGCAAAACTTGTTCAAAAATGGAACAGATTGCCTTAGAAATTCATTAGAAGGTGAATGAACTTTCCTTTGCTTGGAGATATTTACAAGTTGAAGGACCACCTGTCAGGAATGATGAATAAATAGGATAAAGGAAATTTTAAAAAATCAAACAGCATGTCAATAATATCTATCTTACAGCTTTTTTTTTCCCCCTGAAATTTGCTTTAAAGGGTCCTTTAGATTTTGCCTTATAGTATTACAATCCTGGACATACATCACTATTAATCATGTTGACTGGGATTTCTAGGAGTTCAGTATTCTCTGAAGGACTCAAGTTCCCTTCTCTTGTAGCACTTAATCATTTAAACAGCAATATAAGTCAATGCAGAAGATGATCAAATCTGAAGTTTGGAATGCAGGAAATCCCACATATTAAATGCTGCATCAGAAAAATGTTTTTTTTTCCCCATTCCTGTACGGCTTTGAAAAGCCTTGATTTTTCCAACTGATCTTAAGGGTCAGGCAGATTAATATGACTGAATAAACCTTTCTGAATCAGAAAATTTCATTTTTCTCACCTCTTTTTATAATTGAACTTTGGCAGCCTAGATTGTTATCAAGAATGAATGAATAATGGTGGCTTAGCATTTTGCATCACTGATGTGTGGTAGAAACTGCAACACACATGTGGCACTTCACTGAGCTGTATTTTGATCACGCTGGCCTGGTGTGAACTCTCATTAAACAGATTTCTGGATTTGCTGACTTTGCTTGCCTCTTTATTCTATTAAACATTTAAACTACCCAAATGTCTGGCAGCCAAGCTCCAAGACTTTCTAAGACATACCTTTTTTAGATGCTTCAAAACTATCATAGAGATTAATTTTCTGAGTGTCATATGTTAGTGTAGTATTTGGCAGCAGGGTTCTGTTTCGGTTTATTGTGTTCACAGCAAATCGGAAAGCCAATTCTTCTGCTCCCATTGCTCCAGTTGGACTAGATTCCACACATTCGAAAATACCCCCTAAAAAGAGAGAGAGAGAGATAAAGAACATTTTTTTTACTTAAAAGTACACCTAAGGCAATCAAACAACAAACCAATGGATCAAACCAATGGATAACTACTATTCAAGAAAAGAAGCAACCTAGAACTAAGGAGAAATTTCTTAACAGTGAGAACAATTAACCAGTAGAACAGCTTGCCTTCAGAAGTGGGTGGGTGATCCATCACTGGATGTTTTTAAGAAGAGACTGAACCGGTTATTTTTCAGTGTCCTGCAGGGAGCGTGGTTTTGGGTACTGCATCCTGTGGATGGGCCTTCACTTATTTATTTATTTATTTATTTTTATTTTTATTACATTTATATCCCGCCCTTCTCCAAAGACTCAGGGCGGCTTACAAGCTTAGCAGTAGCCTTCATTCTATGTATATGCCTGCTTATTAGGGCTTTCACACACACACCAAGCGGCATTATTACAAAGTCAGCTTAATTGCCCCCAACAATCTGGGTCCTCATTTTACCTACCTTGGAAGGATGGAAGGCTGAGTCAACCTTGAGCCTGGTGGGACTTGAACCTGCATTAATTGCAGGCAGCTGGTGTTACTTAAGGAGGCATTAGCCCACTGCTCCACCAAGGCTCTTGTTTGCATGACATGGTTGCTGGCATGCCATGAATTGGTGCTGATCCATGGACTGGGGGTTGGGGACCCCTGATATAGAGTCTCCTGTAGGAGTTGAACCCTTTCAGTTCCATATTCTTTTCTGTTATTTTGTTAACAATACTGGAGACCTATCCTTCCTTCCTTCCATCCATCCATCCATCCATCCATCTATCCATCCATCCATCCATCATATAATTTCTATGCAGGGTACATAGCCAAGGCAAAACTCAGTTCATGACCTCCATATCTGTCAGTTGCAAGTAAAGTAATTACATACATGCATATATGCAGGAAAGATCACTGAGTCATAATATAGTTAGGCTATGGAATAATGCTTCTATTTTGGCTAAAATATCACTATGGACAATTGTATATTCCTTGCTCCTTCATCATCAGGTTAAAGATCACTCATTTAATATCTGTATTATCTTTTAGAAGGTATGAAAAATTGTACAAGATCAGAACAACTCTTAGTAATCTCTCCATCCTTAGAGAAACTAGGTAGTTATCTGTGAAAAGCCCACAAAAAGGTAATGAATACAAAAATTTTATCTTGCCCATTTCATCCAGCAATTAGTGTTCAGAGACAGATGATTACATTATCTTCTCTAACTCTTTTTGAACTGCTTAAGTTAAAATCCATCCTTATAACTTGTACCATCAGATTTCGAGGATTAAGGAGGCACTTTCTTTTATCCCTGCTGACTGTCTCACTGTTCCACTTCATTAGATAACTTTTGAATAACAAAAAACCACCTTCACAGGCTTTTTAAAAACAGGATTGTATGTTGTCTTTAGAACCTTCTTATTTGCATCAAAGCTGCAAACTTGAAGCAATTTGGAATAATACAACCAAATAATACCAAGATGTAGAAGCAAAGATTACTGTAATGTTTCATAAGCTCCTCTGATAACTTCTGTGTCATCAAAGCTGCAAATAGCATTGTAAGCTGATAAAAATAAAAGTTTAACCACTTAAGATGGAATTGATTAAGATATCACTGTGTTTCAAGAATTAGGACAAGATGCTAAATACCCAGATAGAAAACCTCAAAATAATCATTATTCTGTTCTGAGAATGATAATTACAACTTATGCTACAGACACAACCAATTACATTCTCTACAAAGAAAGACCAATTATGCAACAACAAAAAGAAGGCTGAATGGCGGAAAAATATGATGCGACCATAAGAGACAGCCTCTTAAGGGGTGAATAATGGAGAGGGTTACGTTAAAGAAAAGATTCTGAGGAAATCTAATAGTCCATACAAACTTGCTAGATGCAGGAGATTAAGATCTGGAGCACATTCCCAACAGAAGGAACCAAGCCTCTTCTTGAAAACTCAGATGGGGGACACCTTTAGGCTACTGATTCCATTCTTGAACATCTCCCAACTAGGTGGAATCTTGCTTTTTAAAAGATTTCTAATTGTCAGAAGAGAGAATTCAGACTGCAGTCCTCTGCCTACAATCTAAAATAGCACAAGTCAGATAAACAGATACTGCTTGACCCTACTGATGGTATAATCTATTCTTGAGTTACTAATTTAATGGGTTAAAAAAATCAACAGAATACATATATATATATATATATATATATATATATAGAGAGAGAGAGAGAGAGAGAGAGACAGAGAGAGACAGAGAGAGACAGAGAGAGACAGAGAGAGAGAGAGAGAGACAGAGAGACAGAGAGAGAGACAGAGAGAGAGAGACAGAGAGAGACAGAGAGAGAGAGAGACAGAGAGACAGAGAGACAGAGAGAGAGAGAGACAGAGAGAGAGAGAGACAGAGAGAGAGAGACAGAGACAGAGAGACAGAGAGACAGAGAGACAGAGACAGAGAGACAGAGAGACAGAGAGACAGACAGAGAGAAATACTTTTTAAGGCCTCCAAACTACCAAGTAATTATTTCTAAAAATTAACAAACTGATGAATCCAAATATGATGATTTGTCATTCAGGCATGCAGTAATTGTTCTTATTTATAATTGCCACTAAGTAAGATGTCCAGCATAGATCTTCAAATAAGAAAAGAAGCAATAAAGTTTCCAATCTACAACAAACTTACAAATATTTGGGGCTTGAGGTATAATAATAATAATGATGATGATGATGATGATGATGATGATGATGATGATGATGATGGTGGTGGTGGTGGTGGTGGTGGTGGTGATGGTGGTGGAAGGGACCTTGGAAGTCATCTAGTCTACCCCCCTGCTCAAGCAGGAAACCCTATAGCATTTCAGACAAAATGCTGTCCAGTCTCTTCTTAAAAATGTCCAGTGTTGGAGCATTCACAGCTTCTGGAGGCAAGTTGTTCCACTGATTAATTGTTCTAACTTTCTCCTTAGATCTAGGTTGCTTCTCTGTTAGGTTTCCATCTGTTGCTTCTTGTCCTGCCTTCAGGTGCTTTGGAGAATAGCTTGACTCCTTCTTCATTGTGGCAGCCCCTGAGATATTGGAACACTGCTATCATGTTTCCCCCTCACCCTTCTCTTCATTAGACTAAAGGTAAAGGTAAAAGTTCCCCTGCACATGCATGCTAGTCGTTTCCAACTCTAGGGGCCAGTGCTCATCTCCGTTTCAAAGCCGAAGAGGACATCTCGCTTGTCCGAGGACATCTCCGTGGTCATGTGGCCGGCATGACTGGACACCAAAGGCGCACGGAACACTGTTACCTTCCCACTGTATTGGTCCCTATTTTTCTACTTGCATTTTTATGTCCTTTCGAACTGCTAGGTTGGCAGAAGCTGGGATGAGTAACAGGCACTCACTCTGTTACATAGCACTCAGAATTCGACCTGCCAAACTGCCGACCTTCTGATCGACAAGCTCAGCGTCCTAACCCACTGAGCCACCGCATCCCTCTTTCATTAGACTAGACATACCCAATTCCACCAACCATTCCATACATGTTTTAGCCTCCGGTCCCCTGATCATCTTTGTTGCTCTTCTCTGCACTCTTTCTAGTTTATTTTATTTTATTTTATTTTATTTTGTTTTGTTTTGTCTAACAGCTGTGAAGAATTAGATGTGGGAGATATTTCATTTCCAGTACCAATTTTGAAAATTAAGATTCACAAAACTGGCACTAGCTCACTAAAGATAGATGGATAGACAGATAACCTTTATTGTCCTTTTTTACTATGGGCACAATGAAACACATTAAAAATGAAATTTAGTTGCTTGCTCTCAAGGTGTATACATACATAACACACATTTAAACATACTATATACAACATACGTATAGACCTACACCCTTACATATAAGTAACATATAAATATTAATCACTCTCCATCTTGAATACATAAAGGAAGGAGGAAGCGGTCAAACTTTAACGCGTTTTCAGTGTTAGCTTTCACATACCTATGCTGTTTTAGGCTGTGTTTTTCTCTGCATTCAAGAATTCTACATGTCATGCACAACATTGATGCAACTGTTCTTCCAAAAAAACAGCTCCGAGGATCTTAAACCAGGGATTTATGTTGCACTAATATACATACAAGTGGGCAACCTGCAGCCTCATAGATGCATACTGTTAAGTCATGAGCTCTTTGGTGCAGGAAGGAAGACACAAGGCTGAGTACAAGATAACTCATTCTTTATTCTAGCTGGAACTGTACTGAAGCTTGGGCTGCAACCAGCCACAATATATAGTCTAGACCCTAGGCGGCAGCCAATAGGTTTGAACCCACTCTTGTCGCCTGGGGCTAGCCAATTACAGGACCGGAGACAGCTTGTCTAGGTTACTGGGGAGCCGTTAGCCACTCCAGCAACACACGTGGTGTAACACCACAAGCTCAGTACATAACACCCCTCCCCCCTTAGATCAGACTATGGCAACCGTGATTTAGACTTTACAGCTGTCAAGACTTATTAATGAACTCACATACAACTGTAGTGATAATAATAAAATAATAATAAAAATAATAAATAATAATAAGTTCACTGTGGCTACAATGAGATTAAACAACATCTCATGAAGAGGCTTACATTGTAGTAATGGCAGTTTCACAATGCACAAGTTTCTGTAGTTAATGGTACAGTTTTACAACACTATGCATCACTTTATTTTACAATGTAATCTGTGAGGTACGCAGGAGGCTTGTGTGGCCTAGAGGAACATCTTGGAGTTCCTATCACTTTGTGGTCTACCAGCTTACCCAGTGGGCTGGGTAGACCCATGTCCCTTTGTGCTCCAGTGTCAAGGGGAATCGAAATGCTCTGGCTGGCCTCACCAGGTTGGCCCACCCCAGAGTCAGTCTGTTCTGCAGAGTAGCCACAGCGGTTGCTGAGGTTCAGCTGGCTCACTTTGTCAGGGGTTCCATGTTGCGCTCCCGTGCTACCCGGTTCTTCCTCAGATTCCATCTCCGCTGAGAAGAAAAAACCCTGGTGGTTCAAGTGAGGGCTGGCTTGGTTGCAAGTTTGAGGACCTTGGGAGGGACTTATGACGCAGTCCTCACTTACTGGCCATTCTGAAAACCTTTTCCTGAGTTGATCAATGTGTCTTCTGACAACTCGTCCTCCCTCCAACCCCACTTCATAAGATAGGGGTTCGGATGCCTTGGTTATTTGACCAGGAACCCATAAATTCCCTTGACCATAGTTCCTGGCCCAAACCCAATCGCCCATGTGCAGCCCCCTTGGAGGCTTGGGTCGAGAGGCTTCTGCTGCCACTCTGTCTGGATGCAACCTGTCCAGTTTAGTAATCAAACACCTCCCCCAACGTAGTTCCACAGGACTTTTACCTGTGGCCGTGCAGGGTGTAGAATGCTGGCAGAGTAAAAAATCTGTCAATCTGTGATGCCAGTCACCTGTAACAATGCGCTTGAGTGCCTCCTTCATTGTCCTCACCATGTGTTCAGCTTGACCATTAGAAGATCGATGAAAAGGTGCAGACATTGCATGTCTGATGAGATTAGGAAAGCCTGAAATTCAGCAGCAGTGAATTGGGCCCCATTGTCAGAAACTAAGACATCAGGCAACCCATGTGTTGCAAAGAGTTTTCTCAGCACCTGGATGGTCCTAGCAGTAGTCATGTTAGAAACTGGAATTACTTCCAGCCATTTTGAGTGGCTATCCACTACTATCAGGAAAAGCTGCCCCTGAAAAGGCCCAGCATAGTCTATGTGAATCCTAGACCAGGCAGTGTGTGTTTCCTCCCACCTGTGAACTGGGGCCTGTGGCATTTCAGGCCTTGATTGCTGGCATGTATAACAACCATGGACTTGACCCTTGATGGCCTTATCAAGGCCAGGCCACCAAAGGTAGCTTCTAGCTAAGGCTTTCATTCTGACAATGCCTGGATGGCCTTCATGTAAGGATTGTAAGACCCTGTCTCTAAGGCAAGTGGGGAATTATGACTCTGTCCCCCCATAAAATTCACCCTTTATGTGCAGACAACTCATATCTCCTGACAAAAATCTTTGAAATTCAGAGCCTGGACTTTTTTCCAACCAGCACGTGTATACCCATGACAACACTCTACTAAGTATTTTATCTGTGGCAGTTTCAGCAGCAATGTCCCCTGCATGGAGGGAAAACTCAGGTATGTCCTGTATGGACAGTATTCTAGCAGCAGGAGCTGGATCTGGATCCATTGGTGGCAGTGGTAGTCTGCTGAGGCCATCAGCATGGCCCATTTCCTTCCCTGGTTTGTGAATTAGTTTAAAATTATACACAGACAGAAAAATAACCATCTCAACATTATTAGAGATAGTATGTGGGGGGGGGGTTGTTTGTCTGTTGTGAACAGTCCCAATAGAGGTTTGTGGTCAGTGTAGACAGTGAAATCCCTGCCATATAAGTATTCATGATTTTTTTTTAATTCCAGCAACTATGGCCAGGGCCTCTTTGTCAATCTGGGCATAGTTGCACTCAGCAGAGGACAAGGTCCTTGAGTAAAATGCTATAGGAACCTGTTTCCCATTTTTCTCTAGGTTGCTTAAGACTGCCCCCACCCCATAGGGAGATGCATCACATGCAAGACATACAGGTTTAGACTCTATGTAATGAGTTACAGTGGAGTTTTCAGACAGTAGTGTTGTCAAGACCTGGAAACTTTTTTATGTAAATTAGTCCATTCCCAAGGAGCTTTTTTGTCAAGTAGCCTGTGGAGGGGTTCTGCTATTGCTGCTTTATGCGGTAGGAATGTATGATAAAAATTTAGGAGACCCAAAAATGCTTGAAGCTCTCCTTTTGATTTGGGCCTAGGGGCCATCTTAATGGCCTTCACTTTAGAATCAGCGGGGTGAATGCCGTTAGCATCAATTTGGAACCCCAAGAATTCTGTTGATGAAACCCCAATACTACACTTGTTCTTTTTTAATTTGAGGCCTGCTTCATGAAGTCTCTGCAAAACAGCCCTGAGCCTTCTGGCCAACACTTCTGGGGATTCCCCTGCAATAAGAACATCATCGAAATAATGGCAGATGCCCTGGGTACCTTTAAGTGTATGTTCCATAATCCCTTGGAAAATACTCAGTGAAACACTGACTCCAAACTGAAAGTGTTTAACTTTGAACGCCCCTCTGTGAGTCATGATCGTTTGAGCTGTGGCTGTGGCCTCATCAACCGGCAATTGCTGATAGGCCTGTGCTAAATCAAGTTTAGCAAAAATGGTTCCCCCTTGCATGGAGGCTAAAATATGGTTGACTACAGGAACCGGGTAAGCGTGTTGCTTGAGGGCCTTATTTAATGTGCATTTATAATCAGCGCAAATGCGAACTTCCACGTTGGACTTCAGTGGGGTGACGATAGGAGTTTCCCACTCCCCCCCATTGACAGGCTGTAACACGCCCTGTTCTACAAGCTTATTGATTTTGGAATCAATTTTGTGTTTTAAGGCAAAGGGGACCCTGCAAGGTTTAACCCTAATTGGAACAATGTTAGGATCTAACTTAAATGAAATAGGAGGGCCTGTGTATGTCCCCAGGGTTGAATCAAAAACATCCGTGTATTCTTTGCACACTGACATGAGGTCTGCAGTTTGTGTCCGGTTTATGCCAGTAATCTGAATACCTAAGGCATCAAACCAATCAAGTCCAATAAGACTCATTCTTCGGCCCCCTACTACTATTACATCCAGGTGCCCCCAAAACTCTTTAAATTTTACCAATAACGTGGCTTCACCCTTTACTTTAACGTGAGCATTCTGAAAATGATATCTGAGGATCTTAGTTTAGCCCAATTGTTACTGCACCTACACACGAAGTCAAATGAGTCTTGCGAAATGATTGAGACTGCAGAGCCGGAGTCCAATTCCATCTTACATGGAACTCCTTGTAGCTCTACCAAGAGCTTAAGTTTGGGTTTGAGGGGGCGTCGAGCCCCGGTGCGGCATACACTTCTATGGCTTCTGCAGAATCCCACACTAACTGGACCCTGGGCCCCAGTACCTCTCCTAGTCGGTTCTTCCGATTGGCATTTGGGTGGCCGGTCTCTCTGGCAGGCTCTGCAAACCACTGCGATGTGGCTTTTTCTTCCACAAGCTCTACACGTGACTGAGCGAAATCTGCAATTGGTGTGAAGATGGTTGCCTCCACACCCATTACATCTTGGTAAGAGAACTGCCTTGTAACCGTCCTCTCACTGGTGGTTGCTGCAGTTTTGTGCATTGGATTGCCTTTGAAGTCTGTTGATCTCAGGTTCTTCTTCTTCTGACAATTCTCTGGCGCACTTGGCGACCTCTAGATGGACCGAATCTTCAACCTTTGAAGGTTTGGTAGGCTGAACTGTCTGCACCACACCCCCGGTGGCTTCATCGGCCATCACCTCGTCCTGTGCCTTGGAAAACATTAAGTTGGGTCTGGAAAACCGTCTCTGCTGAAGTGTTCTGTCCCGAAGGCCACAGACAAGCCGGTCTCTTAGTCATTCTTCTAAGTTTGAGAACTTTCAAAGGCGTGCGGCCTGTCTCTGAAGCTGTCTCCCCAGGTAGCTGCACTCTTTGGTTGAATTTGAATCGCCATGCCATCTCCGACATCTTGGGCTGGAAGTGCCCAGTTAGCTTCTTTTTAAAGTCTGCATATGAGACTTCTTCGATGGGCGTCAGCACGAAAAGATTCTCTGCCAGGTCAAAAATTGCTGGGCTGCACATGGAAAGCAATGTGGCGGCCTTCAGGCCTTCCTCCGTGATCTGATTTGCTCTCAGATAGTTTTCTACTTGCAAAAGGTAATATGGCCATTCTTCCGGATGCTTCATGTCAAATTCTCTTAATTTGCCGACCTTCAGCATTCTTCCTTCAGCTTCCTGCGATCTTCTGATCCTGCTTCTAGGCTCAGGGAATGTGTCCGCTGAGCATGAGGCCGCTAGTGTGGCTTACTAGCCAGCCTAGATAGGGGGGCAAATGCCTCTTCCCTCCGGTGTGTGCTGCCAACCCCTCGTTGACTTCAGCTCTTAATCGGCAAAGTAGGATCCTATCCTCGTCACCACTGTTAAGTCATGAGCTCTTTGGTGCAGGAAGGAAAACACAAGGCTGAGTACAAGACAACTCATTCTTTATTCTTGCTAGAACTGTACTGAAGCTTGGGCTGCAACCAGCCACAATATATAGTCTAGCCCCTAGGCGGCAGCCAATAGGTTTGAACCCACTCTTGCCACCTGGGGCTAGCCAATTACAGGACCGGAGACAGCTTGTTTAGGTTACTGGGGAACCGTTAGCCACTCCAGCAACGCATGTGGTGTAACACTACAAGCCCAGTACATAACACATACTATCCCTGAACTAGAAAAAGTATGTAGATACAAATAATGAGAGGATTCCTATTCAAAGAAGTTCAGGCTCTGAAAGGGTTAAAAGAATACCTGATCTGTCAGCCCAGATAAATGGGCAACAACTTTCAAAACTCATAAAAATCAAACATGAAAGAGCCAGCCTAAAAGAGAGAGAAAGGCAGATGTATGGGCTCTGCTTATTTATTTCCTTTCCTGTATCTCTTCCCAAACTGGCTCAAAGGTAAGCAGTGCCACCATCCACAGGATGGGTTGGAGATCCAAGGGAAATCCTGTCACACTACAAAATAGTGCAGGTAGATGCTTTTGAGAATTCTGGCTCTTTTTTATAGAAAGAATATTTCAGCTGTGGTGCTTTTACTCTACATTGTTCTGTTGTTCTGTGTAGATGCATTCATGTTCCTGGCTGAAAGCATTGTTACTTTCTCTTTCGCTCCCTTTTCTCTCTCTTTTTTTCAATTCAACTTTAGCTCTTTAACCTTCATATGCACAATAAAGTCTTGAATTTTGATTGAATCAGTGAGTCTCATTCTGAAATGATTTTAACCTTAGCACATCTGTCTCCCCATACAGTTAGGCTACAAAAGGAAGAAAGCCAGGATAAGACCATTGTCACCTTGCCACTTCATCTACTCCTAAATAACTCGGTACTAGAAAGAATTTTATTGGGGAAAAGTAGCTGATGGCAGTGTTTACCAAAGATGCTCTTTTCAGAAGTAGCATTGATTAAGGAGGAAGATGCTAGAAACCTATATCAAGAGTCAGAGGGACCAATCCATCCCAAGTTAGGTTTCCTTGCTTTTGCAGTCACATATTAAATACAATTTTGGTTTACAACCACTTTGAGCTGGAAAACCAACAGTAACTATAAACCTTCCTACCACAACCAACTGCAAGTAGCTAAAGGAAACAGAAATTGACAGAGATGGCTAAAAGCACCTGATAAAAATATCATTTGGGTTCCTGCTGAAATGGCTGAAGGATTCCTTTAATATTTTTTTGAGAAACTGCATCTTTTGAAATATGGCAGAAGGCCACTTCATGTCAACTGCAACATAATGAGTTTAATTAAATGAGCTGAATTAGAATTTCATAAATCATACTAATTCTCTGATTTTAAAATAGCTCTGAACTTGGGTAGGGAATAACATCTAGTAGTTGATTGCTAGGCCTCAAGCTTGAAAAATATATTAATCTAATCATATCACTGAGGCAGAGTCAGAATTAATCATCCTGTCTAACTTTAGCAACACCTTCCACAACTTTGCTAAAGTGAATCTTGAAATATTTATATATATATATTTTTAAAAAAAGAAAATAAAAAGATTTTAAAAACCCATAAGAAAAAAGCATCCTGATAGCTAGCCCCCATTTCTTTTTCCTTCTCACCATTTTCCCCCCAGATTCTAATGGTTACTTAAATGTGTTTACACTGCTGCTTTGGACATCTGCAATTATTGCTCATTTCTACTTAGGTCATTTAGATTATTATTTTTAAACAGTTTATCTTTTTTTCTTCAAAGAAAGCAGCCATGTTTCTAGAGACAGAAGATTTATTCCTAACTGGAGGATGAAATTTCACCTCTTCTGATGGATCTTTGTCTGTAGTGGCAGCTGCTGTTGTTACTGAAAAGATTTCAAGTGGAGCTGATTAGTCATGTTTTTTATACCTTATAATGTCTACGCATTGTATTATAGGATATTAAAAAATGTTACCCACATCCCATTGCAGGGGCTATTGTGTCTGCTGTTAAAGTGACTTTAATTGTCACTTTCACCACACCTAATTAAACTATGCAAATCACTTTGCAATCAGAGGAGGCTGAAGAAACAGGTATTCATTACAGGAGGGTGCCAAGGAAGTATTCAATGCATGTAAGAGTTTGTGTGTTGTACTAGAGAAGCAACGTTTGATTTGGAAGCAAACATTAGTAACTCAATTCATCTAATCTCCAAATAAAGAATGTTCAGTCATAGAGATACAATAAAATACAGAAAAAACTTCTGACAAGAGACGAAGAATTAATCAGAGATCCCATTTTACTGTTAGAGTACTTTATATTATATAGTGTTTGAATATTTTATTTGATATTTTCACTTTCATTAAGGTTCAGACACTATATCTCCTTTTCTTATCTTTAAGATTTGTTGGCCTTCTTACATTCCATCTTTTAAAGTAGTTTAGCCACAAGGTGTACATTCCAAGGATAGCTTTTCCTTAAGACCAGCGCCCCTGAACCTCCGGTCCATGGACCGGCACCAGTCCACAGCATGCTGGAAACTGGGCCACGCAAACAGGCAAAACCCCATCCACGGGATGTGGGCAGCACACAAAACCACACCCCCTCTGTTCCATGGAAAAACCTGTCTCCACGGAATGAGTAATTGATGCCCAAAAGGTTGGGGACCACTGCCTAAGACAAATATATTCTCACAAAAGTTAGAGGCTCTGGCAAGGAAAGAAGGAAGTTCTTTATATGGAATGATATCACAAGGGACGTGACTTGACTGGTTAAAAGTGGTTGGTATTCTGTAAGAGAGGCTGATTGCAATGTATTTAATCTGGGCTGGATGGAGGGGGTCATTGCGGCTGCACATCTAACATTTTGTTAACATCTTTCTTAGATGAAAAATAAAGAATTTAACTTCATGCAACTACTTGGTGCATATCATCCCAGCTCAGAACAAACTTGGTAAGGAATAAAAGATTCCAACATCACATTCTTTTCCCTGGTATCAGTGAAATGAGAACAATAACAATATTAAAATGTCAGTTGACAAAGACATAAACACCTTGTGTGTTTCTTAGAAAGTGCTGAAAAACTAAATAAGCAAAGTTAAACTCTCCATAAGGAGAGATAATCCTCTACTTACAACCATTTGTATAGTGACTGTTCAAAGTTGCAATAGCACTGGAAAAAAATGATGCATGACTGTTTTTCACACTTATGACCATTGCAGCATCTCTGTGATCATGTAATCAAAATTCAGATGCTTGGCATCTGACTCATATTTATGACAGTTGCAATGTCTCAGGGTCATGTGATCATCTTTTGCGACCTTCTGTCAAGCAAAGGCAATGGGAAAGCCAGAATCACTTAACAACCATGTTACTAACTTAACCACTGCAATGATTCACTTAACAACTGTGGCAAGAAATGTAAATAAAATGGGGCAAAACTCACTTAATAAACTGTCTTGTTTACCAACAGCAATTTGGGGCTCAACTGTGGTCATGAGATGAGAATTACCTGTACCTAGTTATCTGATTATGGCCATCCATTACCCTGGAGACCTGAACAGTAGATAATTTGATTTCATGAAATATAAAAGGGACCTTTCAGAAAAAGACTGCCTGAAAATTAAAATTCATCCCTCTTGCCTGTATCTTAGATAGATGGTAGAGAGCTATTTTCATAAGCTTTCATATGTCTGTCTGTCTGTCTGTGTGTGTGTGTGTGCGTGTCTCTGTGTGTGTGTGTGTGTAATTTTATTAGGTGAATGTTATACTAAATGTAGTAAACCAAAGCAATCTGTCCCTCCATTGGAAATCATTTTTTTAAAAAGGAAAGACAAAAAAGAAGAAACAAAATTACTAGCACTCTGTTCCTGTATATTTGTCTACAAGAATGAAGCCTGGGGTTGGAAGGCAAAACTGCACTCTTCCACTGAGCAAGTGCAAATATATTGCCACCATAATTTCAAATGAAATATAACTTTCACCACATTAAGAATCCCTGAGCAATATAAAGCAGCCTCAGGGCAAACTGGAATTAGGCAATAAACATTTCTGAACATTACTCGCAGTTCAAACAAGACTAATATCTATGGGTGAAGAATACAAAAGGATGGAAGAATTTTACCCCTTGATGGAGTATTGAAGGAAAGGTAGAAAATGCTACTGCAGATATTCAGCACTGCTAACTTTTATAATTCAACTTTTTCTTCATCCGGGATGTCAATGGCCCATGACTACCAGGAGTAGGAAAAGAGGAATCATCACTGTAGTTACTTATATTATGCAAAATATGTTACTCTCTTAGCTCCTTTTTAGTTTTTTTTGTTTTGTTTACTACTCAGTTTGATGGATTGTGAGTTAGAGAATAGAGCTATAGATGTAGTATATATTTTATCTGCTGCCAGTGATTGAATCATCAGCTATTACATTATGGTCATATATTTTACTTTGTTTTTAATTTTTTCAGCCATGTAGTAAGAAAAGTTGATATTTCAAAAATAGGTATAAATGTGTTTATCCACACCAAGTAGAGATTTCATCAAAGTGACATCCCAACAGATATGATTTGTTAGCTTTCTCAGGTAGATCAGGCGTGAAACACGACCAATTCTACTTTATTGTAAGATTATGTTAGTAGAATCTTGCAAGTCTAAAAATACAACTCTCCCACTATCTCTTTTTAGAGCCAGATAAGTTAGGCAGGTTCCACTCTGAGTTTTCCATGTCTGCCACTTACGGAGCTGCGGGCTTCCCACTCCCATCTTCTGATCGATCATTCCCTAAGCAGCATCTCTCCTCCTACTCTATCTCCCAAGGTCATTCCCACATGCCATTGCATAATTCAAGCCCATTCCTTACATAATTGCCACAATGTCAGAACACAAATACAAAAGAGGTGAAGTTTGCATTGTGATATGATGATTGTGATTTGCTCCCCACTGCCCCGTATGAATGCCCATTAGGATAAACAAGCAGAGAGATGGATTACTAAAGCAGCCATCATTTTAGTAAACTCATACCTACATATACCCTTAAATTTTACAAATAATAGTACCTTAACAGCTCTTGGGTCCTCGGTTAGGACTTGAACTGTTAATTTTTTACCAGTTCCAGACTGTGAACTGAAATAAAGATTAAATCTTAAATAATCAAGATCTGAAGACCATCTTGAGGCAACCAGACAGATTTTATACTTCTAGATATCTCACTAGCCACAGTTTATGGCTAGCACCAGGAAGAGAAACATCAGTATGCATGAAATTGGCTATCAACATTTGATCCTGCTTTTGCTCTCTTTAATGATGGGGAAACAAGATATTTATAAACAAGTTTCATTTTCATTCATAGTGTCCATTTAGTTTTACTCTGGGAGGGGGCATGTTTTATTTCAGTAATCATCCCATTTTTCTTTCATTTTCTTTCTATCAAATTAATAATAATACAGGAAGTCCTCAATTAACTTTTGTAATTGGGATAGGAATTTCTCACATTCAGCAATAGAATCCTAAAATGCAATACCATATGACCATTAGACTTAGCTGCAGTTCTGGCATAATAGGTTGCAACCATTAAGTTAATCTTGCATTGTAGTTAAGCATAACATCATTTGGTTGCCATTTGCAATCTTCTGCTGGTTTGATTTTGGTTGTTGGAAGCCAGCAGTGAAGATCACAAATGGTGATCAAGTGACCGCAGGATACTGCAACATTGTAATAGTGAGCCTAGGTAACCAAGCACCTACCGGTAGATCACAATTACATAACTGCAGGATGCTGTGATTGCCATAACTAAGAGATCCAATCAGAAGTACCACTTGTTCAGCACCATTGTAAATATGAATGGTCACTGGACAAGCAGTCATTAAGCAAAAACTGCTTGTGACAACAGTAGCAGCAACCCCGACAACACCCCAAATAATCAAACCTCCTAACCCATAATTTAAAATGAAACTATCTGTATAAACCATTTTTTCCCAGCCTGATCTCATTCAAAATATATGAACCTCTATTCCCAGAATTCTCAGCAATGTTTATATGGGCTTGAGAATTCTGGGACTTGGTCCATGTATCAAGGAAATACACAAATTGATTGATCTAAATGTTTTAGATGGAATTCAGCATTAGTTTAGTATTTTATTTGGGAATTTGATTAGATATATTTCTAATAGAAACAAAGATTAGTAGAAATCTTTCCCAACTGGAAAATCTGAGATTATTTTTCTGACCAATTTATATATATAAATAAATATTTTTTTTTAAAAAAAGTTAACAGTACCGGTCGTCATCTCAACTGAAAATGACATTCTGTGGCAACACCATATAGAATTATTAAGGCTGTGCATGCTTAACAAATTATTTGGAAGAAATATTTCAGATACTCCTGCTCCTCATTAAAGCACACTTTTTTTTTACGTTGTCGCATGAGGTGGAAAAAAAATGGGTGCTCTGCAATCATAGTAAAGATGTGATGCTTTAATGACTTGGTTTATTCAAACTGCCTTGTTCTTACGGGATTTTAAAAATGGAGTTCTAAAAATCATTGGGCATGCTTTATTTTATTTTATAAAGATTTATATAGCCAGCCATCTGATGCAACATAACTCTGGGTGGCTCACAAATGAGAGTTAGAAACAATAAAACCAGTAAAGAATGTTTTTAAAAAAACAAAACATGAAACATCCCCACAGAACTGTACTGGGTTCTAGCTTTATACTACCCCAGTGCTTGTGGGAAAAGGCAGGTTTCCAAGGCTTTTCAGAAGGATAGGGACGTGCCAGATCTCAGGGGAGGGTATTTGAAAGTGCAGGGGTCACTAACAAGCAGGCATACTGTCTAGGTCCCACTAAATGGCAAGATTGAAAAGGGACCTAGAGTATGACCACCTTATCAGATCTAGTGTAACAGGCAGATACACTCATGGAGAGGCAATCCACAAATACCTGGCCCAGTGCTATTCAGGGCTTTAAGGGTGATAACTAGCACCTTGATTTGCAGCTGGAAAAAATACTAGAAGCCAGTGTAGCTCATACTACATCAAAATAACATGGGTGAACTGTGGGTATCCAAAACTGCACACGCTGTTGCACTGTGGATCAGCTGTAATCTCCACATGGTCTTCCACATGATAGTAGAGTATCTTGTGGGAATAACAGAAACATTATGCTCACACTCTGTTGAGATTCTTTTTTCCCCCCAAATAATATTTCAGGTCTGAACAACTCTACTGTTCATCCACTGTGGGAACGAGCAACGATTTGGGGAGGGACTTGGTATGACAGAACTTGCCTTGAGGTAAGAACTTTTAGTGCAGGGCAGGACACATCTGCTGGGAGAGAATTGTCACTTTTACTTTTGATAGCAAATTTAATGTGGATATTTTTAAAGCAGATTCTGAGTAGTCTACTTCTGTTCAGGTTTTAAAAGCATGAGCAAAATAATCAGGACAACAAACAGACATTTTATCAAAAGTAAAGAGAACACCACCGCTCTAAAAAGGTAAAGGTTCCCCCACACATGTGTGCTAGTCGTCTCCAACTCTAGGGGCCGGTGCTCATCTCTGTTTCAAAGCCGAAGAGCCAGCGCTTGTCCAAGGACATCTCCATAGTCATGTGGCCAGCATGACTAGACACCAAAGGTGCATGGAACGCTGTTACCTTCCCACCGTAGTGGTCCCTATTTTTCTACTTGCCTTTTTACGTGCTTTCGAACTGCTAGGTTGGCAGAAGCCGGGACGAGTAACAGGCACTCACTCTGTTATGCGGCACTCGGGATTCGACCCGCCAAACTGCCGACCATCTGATCGACAAGCTCAGCGTCCTAACCCACTGAGCCACTGCGTCCCACAACATACTCTACTATCATGTGCTACCTGTCTATGGCCCTTCAAAGTTCTTGCTGCAGATGTTGATTAGGCAGAGCCATTAATGCTAACACAGAAAACAGGATTCTGATTACTCATCCATTATGAACCCTTTATGATCGATTGGGGAATCCTTAAGTATCAGACTTCTCTGTCAGCAAATTGTTTCGCCCATCAGTAGTAAAAAAGTGCATTTCAAAGCAGACTCTCTTGAACCACTTAGCTTGGCAGTCCCCCTCTCCCTTTTTCTTTTCCAAGCCATAATGGTGCTTGATATGCTTGCAAAGGGTTATGCTGGCTATGTTTTCATTCATACACTATTTCTTTAAATATCCAATTCCTGGCTCACTAGGGGAATCTTTCATGTTAATCAGGCTTTTTGTTATGCAGCCACAAAGTGGTATTTACATTCATGCAAATGGGAATAATATTAACCCACACTTAAAAGGCAAACAAGACACTCACAGCAAAAATCTGGATGCAGCAAGGTCTGCATAAAAGTGGACCTCTGAACACTTGGCAGGCAAATAACTTTCACCTGATACAATTAGGGGAATTTAGATGCTACAGTTTTAGCAAGAAAACTCCTACAGACCAGAATGTAATTCAACTAATGACTCATCTCTCTTACAGCTATCTAGTCAATTGATATTATTTAAATATATACACAGATACACAGATACAGGTAGTCCTCGACTTATGAAAAAACGAACGAGCCCAAAATTTATGTTGCTAAGCAAGACAGTTATTAAGTGAGTTTTGCCCCATTTAATGACCTTTCATGCCACAGTTGTTAAGTGAATCACTGCAGCTGTTAATAACATGGTTGTTAAGTGAATCTGGCTTCTCTATTGGCTTTGCCTGTCAGAAGGTTGCAAAAAGGTATCACAGGACCCCGGGACATTGCAACCATCATAAATATGCCTTCCTAGTTCTTGTATTGTATTTTGGGTTTTGGGTTTTTTTTGTTTTAATTAATTACTTTGTGTCAATAGGATTTATATGATCTAATTTATCTATTGTAAATACTTGCTTGGCATTCCATTATACTTTTAGAATTAGAACTGCCTTCATTTGTAATACCTCTGTTTTGTTATATTGTATATTTTAATTCATTAATATTAATTTTGTTTTATGCTTGATTTATAAGATGATGATGATGATGATGAAATTTAAAAAACAGAAAAGTGGGGGATATTATAAGTGTTCTTCAAACACCTGAACGGTTGTCACAAAGGTTAAGACTTCTCTATCATTCCAGAACACAGAAAGTTGAATAACAGATTTATTTTACAAGAAGGAAGATTCCAATCAAATGTTAGGAAGAGCTTGACCACAGAACCAACTACCCAGAGGCAGAATGGGATCTCTTCATTGGAAAGGTTAAAATGGAGGCAGGTTAGTCATCTGTCATAGATGATTTAATCTGGATTCCTTCACAAAGCAGGGTAACAGATTTGGTTGCTTAAAATGACCCCTTCTAAACCCACAGTTCTGTTATTTTGTGAACTTTCCCAAACTTTGCTTACTCAAATGGTTATTTTTTTTTTCTTTTCCATCAATCTTCACCAATGGTGTTTGCATAGCATTAGTCATGGTCTAATTTTAAAGTTATACAGCTTTTGTAAACTAGCCTAATAATTCAGCAGAGCTGAAGACTGTTTTTTAATAAGGAAATATATTCATTTTTGAAGCTGGGTATCAAACACATTTTAGAATAATTTAACCATGATGGTCTGTTCCAATTTCAAAATAAGTTGTTGGTTTTTTCCTGCTGAATATAAGGGGTGAATTAATATACGTACTATGCTAAACTATAAAGCTGTTTGCTTGATTTGGGCTACTTGTTGTGTGCAACTTCAGTTTTTAAAGCATAGTTTAGTGTAATGGTTCACTATGACATATGTAACAACCACGGTTAAAATAAGCCTGACTTCACACAATGAGTAAGCATAGCCTCTGTCAATTCTAATGTAACATTTCCCCAGGGTTAAGGCCTAAAGAGAAAATAACAGGATTTTTTGCCAATTTGGAATGACCTTGTGTCTTGCTTCATGGTTAAAAGATCATCAGATTTACACCCTAAGAACTTTAACCTTGACTTTGAAACAACTTATTTCTAAATCAGATTCTTAAATCTGGTATGTGTGTGTTTCTTGTTATAAATTATATACCAAGGAAATTATCACCATACATGAGTATTTTCTCACTTCCTCTAAGTGCAGTTTTTCAATGTCAGAGAAATGGAATTCTTTTTCTTTGTACAAAATTCTACAAACTATATGAAACCGGAGCTGATTCATGATTTACATCTTTGTCCTTTAAGACAATCATTAGGCCCTCCTAGTAAGCTTTTAGCAGGCAGAAGTTCATAGCCCTATTTCTTAAAGTATTTCCATGTTCTAAAAAGTAAGATACTAGACAAAAGGAAAGAAGACTGGCAGAAAGATTAGATAGCACCATTTGAAATAAACAAAAAGCGGGAGCCACAGACTAGAAAATCAACATGCAAAAGATATCTCAGTCCGCAGAAGAAACCCTCCCTAGTTTACTGGAAAATAAAAGTAAAGAGGGGGAAAGGGTTTTCAAGATTTACAATAAAGCTAGTGTTGGTATTCATGGCTTGTGCTTTTTATATGGACAACCTTGAAAGGCTGATAAATTACCCATCAACAGACACATACAGATAAATAATATCTACATACCATTCAAAAGAGACAACCAAAAAGCCAAAAAGGAAACAGAAAGTCCAAATACCTCCTCAAAATCAATCAAGACCTGGTAAGCACAGATTGACACAAAGATTAATACAATCAGGCAGTATACAATATCCCAATTAAGGAACTACCAATTCAGACAAACAAGCCCAATCAAGGAACCACCAAGAAGCTCCCACCAACACTAGCAAGTCACCAGCATATAAAAAGAGAGCAAACCCTACTTCCTTCTAGCACTGTTGATGTTTACCTAGTTGACTAAAGAAATATATGGAAGAAAACAACTAACAGCAGAGAGCGGTGCCACTGTGCAGGGCTGCCAGAAGGGCAAAGATGGGAGGGAATAAACAAGTGGGTGATTTGAAATGCCCCTGCAATTGTAAGTGTGGGTAGGCCCCAAATATTGATCATGTGACCAACAGAGGTCATTGCAACAGCTTTGGGGGATCAAGCATAAGTATCATTCATTCAGCACCATGTAACTTTGAAAGATCACTGAACAAATCGTAATTCGAGGACCACTATATTCCTTAGCACTATATTATTTAATGCCTATTGTTTCCCCTTTACTCCCTATTGTTATATCGCCTTGACATTATCCTGGTCTTCAACTCTTTTTTGGCATCTTCTAAACTTTGAAACAATATTGTGTTCAGAGTTGTGCCACTTTGGAATTATTTTAAATATTTCTGTTGTAAGTCATCTCTAGTGTACAAAATCACTTTTCTACATGCGTAGCCATGAAGCTTCAGAAGCAAATTCTTTCCATTAGAGACATATACATGTTTTCTACCCCCAAAACAGATTTTCACACTTTTTCCCAAGAGAAGTAGTAATTAGAACCTAATTATCATATTAGTAGTTATTACTGCATAATAATTAGATATCAACTGCTAAACATTTTAATGTTTAGACTCTTTATGAAATAATGTATCTGTATTTAAAGTGGATTAACCTGAATGTAAATATTGCATTTCATCAACTTTTTTGGGGGGGGAGGGAGATGCTACACTCTGAACAAATATACTAAGGGCATTTGAGGAAACCCATAGTGATAAACTCTTAAGGACCAGCACAATATTTTCTCCTCTATCACATAAAACCTGCAGTGAGAATTAAGTCCTCTGAACAAAACCCCAAGGTCACGTAATATTTCTGCAAATGCTAAGTAGAAAGTGAATCTCTCTCTCTCTCTCTCTCTCTCTCTCTCTCTCTCTCTCTCTCTCTCTCTCTCCCCATAAACACACATACCAGTAATCCTCATTTTAGTGACTACAGTTAGGACTAGTAACTTGGTTGTTAGTGAAGCAATCTGTAATCAAATAGCAACTGTACTTATGATATATATATATATATATATATATATATATATATATATATATATATATATATATATATATATGTGTGTGTGTGTGTGTGTGTGTGTGTGTGTGTGTGTGTGTGTGTGTGTGTGTGTGTGTGTATGGACCACTGAGCCATCAAGCGTGTGTGTGTGTGTATGTGTGTGTGTGTCTACTTGCCTTTGCACACTTTTTAACTATGATAGTAGATGGCAGGAGCTGGGGCAAGTATCAGGAGCTCACCCCATTGTGTGCCGCTCATTTCTATAGATTAGAAAGAACTAGTGAATGGGAATGTAATAATTAATCTTCCTCAACTGTGTATTATTTCTAAACAGTGATGTTTTATATATATTTTTCTACTTTATTTTGCCATTATATTATTCTGAAACTTACAGATTTGGATATGCATTTACCGAAGTAGTGAGTAGGTTGAAAATTTGTATGATAAATTACAAGCAGAGCTAATAAACCATTCACTATATTCCATTGTGTTGCGGTGGTCAAAGTGCAAAGCTTCAGTTTGCAAGAAGCATATTTTCTATTCTATTCTATTCTAGTTTGGCAGCAGGGTTCTAAGGAGTAGTTCACCTTTCTGTAGACACAGTACTTTAATATGTAAGAGGTTTCTTTTTACTGGATACAGTTTTTGCTTCCAAATTAACCTGCTTAAACAAAATAGAAACTGTACTCCTTTATTCAAGGTTTTTTGGGAAATCCATGTCTCCATCTAGTTTAATAAAATACTGTTTCCTCTACTTTAAAATTTGATTCTGCTAATATATTATAATAAGTGCTATTCTGTCCATTTACCCCAAAGTATATTGAAACTAATCCTCACTGAAAGAAGAAACTATATTTGACTGATTATGTACCATCTTGAATATAAATTCATTATGACCAATGAATTTTTTTCAATTACATTTATCCCAAAGTGTCCTACTATTTTAAGTAACAGGCAGGAAACAAAATGTTTCCCCTCCCTTTATAAAGATCCCTGCATAAATTAACCACATATTCAAGCTGGTAATGTGACAGTTTTACATCCCTTTACTCCTATAAAGTATTATTGTTTGAAATGATGTCTCAAGGAAGAAAGAGGAGAAGTAGTAGAAGGACAAGGAGGAGGAGGAGAAGGACGAGGAAAAGAAGGACAAAGTAGTTATTAGACATTGTCATGCGTGGCTTTTTTTTCTCCCCCCCCAAAAAACATTATGTATGTAGGAAAAACATCCACATTTTCACAAAATTTGGATGGAAGAAACGGTTCTCCTTTAGCAAATAAGGTTTTAATAGCGACAAGTGATCCAGGAACAATGAGCCCCATAGATTTCACAGCAGCCTCTCACCAGCAAAACAGCACTCAGTAGTTCAGGGAGTAAGCTCAAACTTTCACCTTACTAAATATTGAACATTTTCCAAAGTGAAATAAAACTGAATCTGACAGCATCCTGTGGTACACTCTGTGCCCAATGTGTAAATTACCTGACGCAAGAATCCATCTACTTCATTCTCTTGCATTTCACGAGCACAGCAGTTAAATCCATTTTCTTCCCTTTTAAAAAAAAAGTGCTAGTTTATCTCTAATATCGGGAGCATTTCATGCCTAGCTGACAGTTAAAAGTTTCAATAAGTACTTTGCAGTGGCAAAGTCTAGAATAAAAAATTACGTTATTAAAATTTATAAAAGGAAAGAAAAGGAAAAGGTCAGTGACTCAGTTCTATTTTGTACTATTCGGGATGTCAAAACAGAGCCATATTTTTCTGCAATGTAGATATGAAACATACTTTAATATGTCTGAAATGATATATGCTCCTGCAGGATTTCTGAGCTCTCTTTCCCCTTCTCAGTTTAGAATGGTAAAATGTATTGACTTACGTTTGCTCAGAGTTCTATGCTTTTTGTTTTCGCTTTTGTTGTTGTTATATAAAGCAGCAAAGTCACACTTGGCCCTTGAAAGGTGCCAGTGCAGGAGAAGCTCAGAGGAAATTTAGCCCTCTTTTTCTTAGAAATTGAAGTGTGCCACGCTCCAACTATATTGATATTATATCAAAATAATTTATAGCGAGCAGCAAAAAACAGACGTGAAAATATCAATAGAAACAAGCAAACATGAGGGCCAATCTAACTGGGACAAATAGCTCTTCACATCCAACTCGAATAAAGAGCTTCTTCACATTCCTGCCAATAGGAAGCCCCATTAGCAGGAGTAGAACTGCATTAACCCAATCAGTCACAGTCTTGATTCTGATGGCCATCTTGGCACTTACCATGGTCTACTGTATATAAAAAAGGCTAATAAATTCATAATTGCAATAAGCAAATGTCTGTCGCTTGATGATGATGATGATGATGATGATGATGATGATGATGATGATGATGATGGCTGGTCCCATAGTCAGCCTGATGTTTAGATCTGGATTTGGCATTTTTGCCCACTTATCCGAAAAAACTGGGAAAGGCAGATGTTATTTGATTGTATTAATGGTACTGTTGTATGATGTAAAATTCCAAGTAAAGCTGCCTTTTGCAATTGACTGATGGTGAATTTTTCAATGCCAATGGTGTTCAAGTGATGCTCCATTAATTTGGGATTCCACCCAAGGCACCTATTACTATTAGTGCTATCTTTGCTTTCTTTTAACATGGTCTTCATCTTCTATTTGCAGGTATTTGTGTTTTGTGATTTTCTCCAATTGTTAGGTCTAGAATTTATGTGGCAAGTGCCTGTCTCTTTGAATTCTAAAGTTCCAGAACATGTTAGTTTCTTCATTTTACATTACTTAATCTACTTAAGTTATTTATTGATCACATTTTTAAACCACCCATTTCCCTCACAAGAGTTCTTGGTTGCAGGCAAACAGTATTTCTTGCAGATATTCTAATGCACCATTGTTGTTATTTTGTCATGGTGTTCTTTGAGTCAATCTGTGCAATCTTTTTGCAGCAGCTAACTAGTTGGTCCATTGTTTCTTCAGCATCTTTAAAGAAGTGGCATTTGTTGTCTGTTGCTGTGTCAGTTCTGGCTTAGTGTGCATTTCTTCTTTGGAATTGTCTTCTGCAGTCAGATTTAGCCTTTCTAACTCTTTCTTCAACTTTCCTACTCTTAGTCATTGCTAGGTTTTGTTGCTTGGCCTGCTCTGTGTGTGTATTCTCTCTCTCTCTCTCTCTCTCTCTCTCTCTCTCTCTCTCTCTCTCTCTCTCTCTCTCTCTCTCTGTGTGTGTGTGTGTGTGTGTGTGTGTGTGTGTGTATGTGATGGCCATGTAATAGTTTCTCTTACCATGACTTTATTTTCTATTTTTCATTTGATTTTTCTTGTAGACCAGTCTGATCTTTCCAGTATTCAGTAAACCTTCACGGTGTACCAGCTTCAGTGTTGTCTTCTTCACTGTCCTTCAGATATTCTTCCAATGTCCTTTTGACTTCTTCAGTAGTCTGGTGTACTTACAACATTCTCCACCCACCTATTTTCCTTGATAAATAGACTTTCTCAACATCACTCATTTCATTATGTCAGTCATCATTTCATTATGTGTTATGGTCTTTCTTCCCAGGGCATGTGTATTTGTATATGTATAATTACATATACAAGGTTGGGGAATGCTGATCTATCCTATTATTTTCCTTTGAAAGTTTAATAGTGTTATCAAAAATGTTTGAATCTTATTGTAAAAGGTTAATTTACAATAAATTAAATACATTGATGTTTCTCTTTTCCACCAACCTCAGTAAGAAACTATATAGGTTTAATTTTCCATCAAAGAGTCGAGAAGCAATACCTTGATTTGAAGGATGTTTGAGACAGCTTTTCAGTATTTATCATTATCAAGATCATTGAAATTAGATTTAAACAAAGTCATCTTATACGGTACAAGCCAATCCTTATTAGCGGACCCCTTTAAGAGAAAAGTAGGTTTTCTGATGCAAGATATTGATTTCTTCACCAACAACTCACTCCAACCTTCAGTCCTGATAATATAATTCCAAATTAGAATGAATCAGCTCTGTTGGAAGAACTGCTGTGAACAAGCATTGACAGGTTGATTACAATGCTGTTCATGCTTTGGAAACAATGGTGGGTAATGTTTTGTGCATTAAGCATAGCTGTAAATTTCCAAGAAGTAAAATCAGAACCATTATTTACCATATTTCAGCATATACGGAGGGGTTTCGTTTATGCCATTCCATACCAATTCCAAGGTTCCTTTTTAAGATTGCATATATACATATAGATATGGATGCACGTGTGCGTGCACATACACACATACACAATTATTTTAACTTTGAATAAAATTGCTTCTAAACTTCTTTTAAAAAAAAGTTCTAAATTTGAATCTCAGAGGCTACATTATTATCCCACTTATATTTTCCAAAAATGCATCCAACCTTTGGAGTAGGAACTAAACATAGCTCAGTGTTGATTCTGATTGAAACAAATTATAAGGATGGAGAGAGATAGGATGACTGATTTGACAATCTTTTTGCCTCTTTCCAAATACAGGAAGTGATTTTTCCCCCCTCTCATCAGGTACAAATTCCCAGATACAACTGATATAGATGAGCACTCTTTCAGAACAGAGTTTGTTTTGATCCGATTATCTAAGAAGTCTTCTTCCATCTGCCTCAAAAAGAACAATTAATATTAACATCTAAACGAAGTGCACATTTTAAAACTCTAGTTCAAAGGATAAAAAAAGGAAAAGAGAATGATGGAAATAGATTTTTGGCAATTATTTATTTTATTATTTTATTTTTATTTTATTATATTTATATACCGCCCTTCTCCCGAAGGACTCAGGGCGGTGAACAGGGCACATATAAATAGAGAATACAAAAATTAAAAAGGATTAAATAATAGCCCAGATAAAGACAATAACAATATAAAAAACCCCATTAAAAAAACCTAACATCCCCCATCAGGCCAGGCCAGCTTGTTCAAATAAATGGGTCTTCAGACCGCGTCGGAAGGAGCGAAGGTCCAGTGCCATCCGGAGCTCGACCGGCAGCTGGTTCCATAAAGCCGGAGTGCCCACAGAGAAGACCCTCCCCCTGGGGGCCACCAGCCGACATTCTCTGACTGGAGGCACCCTGAGGAGGCCCTCTCTGTGGGAACGCACAGGGCAGAGGGAAGTTGACGCCAGCAGCAGGTGGTCCCTGAGGTACTCCGGACCCATGCCATGTAGGGACTTAAAAACCATTACCAGAACCTTGAATCTCACTCGGAAGACAACTGGCAACCAATGCAGCTCGCGGAGCAAAGGTGTAACATGGGAGTACCGGGAAACTCCCAAGACAACTCTCGCGGCTGCATTCTGTACCAGTTGGAGCCTCCGAGTGGTCTTCAAGGGAAGCCCCATGTAGAGAGCATTGCAGTAGTCCAGACGAGAGGTCACGAGCGCATGAGTGACCGTACACAGGGCATCCCGGTCCAGATAGGGCCGCAACTGGCGCACCAGGCGAACCTGGGTGAAAGCCCCCCTAGTCACGGCCACTATATGGTCTTCCAGAGTAAGCCGTGAATCTAGGAGGACTCCCAAGTTGCGAGCCCTATCTACGGGGGGTAAAAACTCACCCCCCATAGAAAGAGGTGGAATATTCTGAATGTCCCGGGATGCCAGAATGCACAGCCACTCAGTCTTGTCAGGGTTGAGCTGAAGTCTGTTCCTCCCCATCCAGACCCGAACTGCCTCCAGGCAACGGGACATCACGTCGAGGGCATCACTGGGGTGGTTTGGGGTCGAAATGAAAAGCTGGGTATCATCGGCATACTGATGATACCCAACTCCAAAACCATGAATGATCTCACCCAGCGGTTTCATGTAGATGTTGAACAGGAGAGGCGAGAGGACTGACCCCTGAGGAACTCCACAAACGAGAGACCTTGGGGTCGACCTCTGCCCCCCTGCCAACACCGACTGCGAGCGTCCCAGGAGATAGGAGGAGAACCACCGAAGAACTGTGCCTCCCACTCCCAATTATCACTGTTAGTAACAATAACAGAAATGATCAACCAAAGCACTGCAAGGTCATACTAATTAAAATATCTTGAAACTTTTGGGCATTCTTATTAATATTCTACTTCAACTTTGCAACTTCTTCATTTTGAAATATAAACTCTGTCAAAATACACACTTCTTGTTCTAAATCCAAAGCCTTAAGACAAACAGTATAAATAAAATGATAGAGAAGATGAAAATGAATCTTCTCAATAAAAATGAGATCATTTGTCCTGCACTTTAATCATCCTACTCCTCACAGCAGATCAAGCAATCACATCTATAATGCTGTATGTTGTTTCCCTCTTCATTTAACTTTCAGTAATGAATAACTGTTTTTCAAGAGCACTATGAAATATTGCAATAATTGTCAAGCCAACCAGATTGGCTGTGATTCTGTAAGCAATCTAAAAGTTTGCATGCATACTATACATCTGATCTTTTCTCTTTCCTGTGTCTTTTCTTGTTAAGCAACAGAGTGATGAAATTTACGAATTCAATACTTGACCACGGGTTAATCCAATTTTTTTTACCTGCTACATTGAACAGATGGCATGCAGAATGATAGAACAGGGGGAAAAATACCCAGGAGCAGGGCTTTTTTTCTCATAGAATGCTCAGAACGGAGTTCCGGCACCTTTTTTGGATGGAACCTTGTAGGATAGGCAAGGCGGGTTGTATGACATGTGTGAGTTCCGGCACCTTTTTCTTTTACAAAAAAAGCACTGCCCAGGAGTATCCAAATCAGAAATCCATAGGACAACTAACATTTTGGATTTATTTAACTGCAAACAAATTTGGGCTTTTATTTTTATTTGGCAATTTGTGCATGTATTTTTCCCCAACACAGTATCAATTATTTTAAAAATTAATAATACACTGCACTGTGTCTGTTCAGAAATAAACACCACTGAGTCTAATGGGAATCTTCAATGAAAAAAAATAGATCACAGTACTTGGTTAGTTTTTATTTTTGCAGACCTGTATTAATTTGGAAAATGTCACAGAAAAGGAAACATATGCGCCTTTTCATTTCATTTTTCATTGTTTTTTTTTCTTTTAATGACCCTGCAATCTCTTGCATCAGGGTGGAGTTGGGGAGACAGAATGGAGCTGAGCATTTACTGGCCATATGCCCTTCCTGACACCTATGCAAAGCTCACAGCAGACATTTTCTCTTTGCACCCAGAGAGAGAAATATTTGCTGTTACCTGGGATTGAAGTCACAGCCTCCTAATCGTGAGGCGAGAGCTCCACCTCTAGGCCACCAAACCGCTTGGTTTAATTTTCATCATTGAACATGGAAAAGAAAATGCTGTGTTTCTTCAATGGCTAAGTCTTTGCCAATAGAAGCATGAAACCAATAAAGCTGAAGATGTATTTTATGTCTAACCATGAAAGTTCGCTAGATGCCCTAGATGTCTTTTTCCTGTAAACAAAGTTTGATTTGAAAATCTAGAACTTTACTTGGAACACAAACAATTTTCCCCATACAAAAGCCTTGATGTGAACAAGCATCCTACAAGGTTGTTTATTGCATTGCCAAGTAAATGAAGCTGTTGTAATATCAGCCACAGTGGAACTCACTGAAACTATCTAAAAGTGCAGACTAGAAGCCAGTTAGAGAATCTTCCAATGAATGGAAGGTGCATAAACAAGGAAGAAAATAACATGCATGGATATATCTTTGCATAATTCCCAAAGAAAATAACAAGATTGTGATACTTTTGCCTGATCAAGATCCAATTCAACCAAATGCTGTTCACTAATATAATGGTGTTTCCTTGCATGTAATTTTTTGTCTTATCCTGAGATAAAACATGTTGTGATCAAAATGCCAATAAAACAATTTCAAGGCACTCAGCTTTTGACTTTGTGGCTACATGGCATAAGGCAGACATGTCAAACACAAGGCCCGGGGGCCGAATCCAGCCCGTGAAGTGGTTTCATGTGGCCCGCGAAGCCATCCTGGAAACAGTGAGGGAACGGCCCCCACTGCCTTGGCCCTGGCCCAGAGACCCTCCTTCTGCCAGAGACCCTCAGATCTGTCCCACTCCTGCCCAGGCCCCCATAGGCACCCTTGATGCAAATGATGTAGAGCTGGCCACGCCCACCCAGTAGGCCATATGCACTCTAGCCACGCCCACCCAGTAGGCCACGCCCACCCTGGCCATACCCACCCGGCCCACTGAGGGCAACCACAGTGCTGATACGGCCCTCAATGAAATTGAGTTTGACACCCCTGGCATAAGGCAAAAGGTCCCAACAACACATATGACCAAAAAGACACCGCAGAAGCTGAGCATCCTGGAAATGTTTGAGCTTTTTTGAGGCTTGGAAGTGAGGGGAAAAATGATGACTCTGTGAAATGATGTGATTCATTCTAAAATTATGTAATTTTTTCTAACATTTTAACTAAGTCATAAGTGAATTGGCAGCTTCCTTTCAGCATGCACCTAGATGAAATCACTGGGCACTTTGTGTGCAACTGGTTCTGTTTTTCATCCATGATATAAATGTTGACATCATCAAAAAAAAGACTTCCTTTTTCTGAGCCTCTTTTCAAAACTAGAAAGGCAGTTTTTGAACTGGCAAAAAATTTGTTTGCCAAGTGAAATTTTACCGGAAGAAAAAAACTTACTAATGATTTTTTATCAGGAAGTATCCATTAATTTTTGCATAATTTTTGTATTAAAAAAATGAAAGAGATAGTCCTTTGTAAATATTGTTTTTATATTTTGTCAATGTGAATGGAATTCATTTCTAATATACTAAAATTATCTTCATACAAAAAGTAAAAAATTGTGCTTGTGAATTTATCTGGGAATATGACCTATGGCTATGATCACATTTCCCAAGGGATCATAGATATAAGAGCCACTGATCTAAAGGAACAGTTTGGTGTTGTTTTTCCCCCCTGCAGACTAGATTAGAATCTAGTGCAGTTTGCAATTATGATGAATGTCTGGTTCATCAATCATGTATTTCAGTTCCAAAGTCACCAGTTAAAAATGAGCTAGAAAATGGTATATGTCACGGTAAAATCAGATATATAGATTTTATACAAAATGGTGTATGTCACAGTAAAATCACACATATAGTTTACTATGCATGTATGTGTGGGAAAACACAGGTTGATGCCAGTATAACTATGGGATATGTGAGTAGGCTTCCTATAAACACAGGTTGGCTGAGTTAATTTACATAGTTTATACACCAAAATTAAAGACTTTGCAAAACTATAATATGATTCACTTATTTTTTTTATAGGTGGGAGTTCTCAGATTCCTAGATCTGAACACTGACCCTCAGTAGTTAGGTTTAGCTCACTAGCAATCTAGAACGGACATGTCAAACACAAGGCCCGGGGGCCAGATTCGGCCCGCGAAGTGGTTTCATGTGGCCCGCGAAGACATCCTGGAAACAGTGAGGGAACGACCCCCTCTGCCTTGGCCCTGGCCCAGAGACCCTCCTTCTGCCAGAGACCCTCAGATCTGTCCCACTCCTGCCCAGGCCCCCATAGGCACCCTTGATGCGAATGATGTAGAGCTGGCCATGCCCACCCAGTAGGCCATACGCACTCTAGCCATGCCCACCCAGTAGGCCACGCCCACCCTGACCATACCCACCTGGCCCCCTGAGGGCAACCGCAATGCTGATGCAGCCCTCAGTGAAATTGAGTTTGACACCGCTGATCTAAAAGGAAGGTCACAGAGATTTTTTTTTTAAAAAAATGTTGCTTTCAGTTAAGGTCTTTCTTCCTTTTCTTAGACTATGTACCACCAGCAAAATTATATTTTCTTAATGATTTCTATTACACACCATTATTTTGAAATTAACTTTTAAATACATACATGGGTTAGGATTAGGGTTTTGTTGTTTTGTTCAAAATTTAAATGTATCCATTAAAAAGTTTCAGGAGAATAATGGCAATAAATGTTTTTTTTAAGTTGCTTTGATGAAAGAGAAATACATTTTGTGGGTGACGTTTTTAACATAAACTTAGTGAACAAGACTTTCATCAATTGCTTCTGGATACCAAGCTAATTTCTTGATACTAAGTACTGCTACTCACATGGTATGGTACATAGTCCGATATTTGTATCTTTGGAGTGTCCGTAGAAGTGTATTTATTAGTGAAGTTACCATTACTGTAGATTGGGTGATGAGCCAAAAGCTAGATATTTAGTCTACCAAGAAGACCAATAAAACTAAGCCTAAGTCAAGAAAATTTGATATAAGTTATGTATCTTTTCATTTCCATGTGATTTTTTTCCTACTGAAAAGAACAGCTTCAGTGTACCTTTTAGAGAATTCGCTGAGAATATGAAGCCAAGCAAAATAAAGTCATCTCCAAAAGTCATGCAAAAAGTTGTAAGTTGTTTTATTTATTTAACTGAATTATTAAAAGTGGTTAATTTACTTCATGTCCAGTGTTAAACTCTATGAATTCCCTAGGGAATACAGTATTTGTAACACACCTTCATTTATCAGTGTGAGATGTTGTGGAATTGAAAAAATCTGAGAATTTAGCCACAAATACATTCATACACAAACGCAGAGAGGGAATATACCAATATTTCCAACTACAGCCATATAGGAAAAAATTAAGTGTTGTTGCAAACTGGCACACATTTTCATAATTAAAAGGCCAGGCAGAACTGTTTTGCTATTTCCTATTGTATGAACAGTTACAGTGGGTGGTTTGCCAATATATTTTATACTTTTTAAAAGTTCTGCTTGCCTCTGCCATGGGCTTAAACAGCTATAGTTATAGATTTTAAGAAAGTCAATGAACCATATAATTAGAAGCTCAGTGATGTTTTCTTTAAACCTACAATCACCAATTATTTTAGAAGCATTTGTCTAGTGTATGTGGGGCTTAACAGTCTCTATTCTGGAAGCAGAGTTCTATAAAGTTCTCTGCTGCATACTGAGAAGTGAATCACTCGTTTTAGCAGCAAAATACACTTGTTAATACAGTATATAAGGGACTACAGAGTGCAGTTTTCTTCGTATACTATAGAAATCCATTTTATTCACACACACACACACACACACACACACACACACACAAAGAAACAAGATCAGAAGGCTTTTCTAAGCTATGAAGCCCAGTGGCCTTCTCCGTACAAGACCTTTTGACTATTCGAGTTCCAACAAGCATTAGCTATTCTTCTCACTTCACAAGTAACTGCCCCTTTTGGAAGTTGTCTAAGTTTATTTCCATAGGAACTAATAAAAAGCCCTTCTCCATTATTTCTAAATATACTAGTCATGTACAATGAAGCCAAGATAATAAATTGGTACGTGGACTAGGACATTTTAAGCTGGGAAGTCCTAGTCGGTGTTTTAAAAGATCATATGGGGAACAGTTGCTTTGTATGTATAAAATAATAAAGCTTACTCATGTATATTAAATCAATGAGAAATAAACACACAGGACTATACTGCGAGTACTATAATCATCCCAAAGCTGTTTTCTACCCCTGTGGGAAGTTTCAAACTTCTCTATTCACTGAGCATGGAACCATTATTCTAAAACATTTTGTGACAGATTTTTAAGTGGACCTGGAAGTGATGTAACCTGTCTAGGCAGATAGTGGTGGCTTACTGTCACAGCAGATTGTTTGTTGTAGATTTTTTTTCCTGGATCTTAAGGAAATTAATAGCATTCAGGGAAAAAAATCTTCCCCTAGACTGTAAGACTGGATTTCTGGAGATCCAAAACAAGAATTCTTTCTGCAGCCACAGATCTGAGATCATCTCCAAGATATATAACAAAGAAGATTGGCCCACTTCATAGGACTGAAAGTGCAGATACCCACTGATCATACCCTGATTTCTGAATAGATATTAGTAAGATTGCTAACATGATTGTGTATCAGAAGGCACCCCGGCAGCAAGACTTTTAGTAGGTCAATATTGGAAGAAGGAGGAACTGCCGACTATAGAAGAATGGACTTTAAAAGTTTCTGACCTGGTGGAAATGGCAAAGATATCGGCTTATTTGAAAGACCATTTGCAACAACGTTATATTATGGAGTGGAAAAAGTGGATTGATTATATCCAGAACAAATATGGGACTAAAAAGTTTCATTTAGCATTTGTATAAGTTTTGATGTGACATTAGTATTGCTTGTAGTCATTTTATATGAGCTAGAGTGCGATAGATTTAATAGCTTATTGTTGTTAGCATATGATTGTTTATGATTGTTTTTATTTTTATACCTTGTATTTAGCTCTGGGAAGTCGGGGATGGGGGAGGGGGGAAGGGGAGGGGGGAGGGTTAGGGAGTGCTAGGAAGGGCTGGGTGGGGGGTGGGGGGGAGGGATTGTTAAAGATAAAATGTATTGAAAACTTTTCAATAAAAAAAAGAAGGCACCCATTTCACTGGCTCAGAATTGCATTTATTGAAATGTAATCTCAGAATATCAGTCAAGGGAAAGGTTATGTTGAAATATGTCAGGAAACTAAAATGAAGAACTGGGACCTAAAATGCAACTACAAAAGGATAGATTTGTGTCATGATGTCACCATGTACATCTTTTTTTTTCTTTTTTATCTTCACAACAGCTCTGGCTTCCTACACTACCATGCTCCCTTATCCTGTAATCAAATAGTTCCTTTTCTCCCTTTGCAATGTGGATAAGTATAGCAGACTAAGGGAAAGAACATAGCCTCTGAAAGAAAACAACTTGTGGGGAGAATCTGGTCACACATGGACTCCATTCCTGCCTCGTTTCAATTTGTACCTATTTAGAAAACTCTGAAAAACTCTACCCTTCAACTTGAACTTGATTTCTGCCTGATCCATGAATGGAATAAATTAAGAGTAGTGGATTGTTTTAAAAAACTCTCCCTTCTTTTAAGAAAACATAAATAGAACTCCCCTTCAAAATCAATATACAGAGCTTGGAAAAATGTAGAAATGAAACTATGAGATCTCTCCTACTTTAAACTCCCTATATGCTCAGATGAATGGGATTTAACATGTTTATTATCACAAAGAATCATCATCTGAATCCTATTCTCAACAACAGCGGGAGTGCCAATAAAAGACCAGCCAAAACAATTTGCAATGAAACTATAAAAACATAGAGGAATATCCTACTTGCTAAGTTAACTAATGAGGAATATTAAAGCCAAATTTTAGGCAGAATTCTCTAATGCAAACTAGTAGGCTCACTGAAACTGGATGATCAGTTTTGGATATGGAAAACTTACACACAAGTTTCTTTTCCTGGGGATCCACTCCAAATCGTCTACTATATAAAAACACAATTTCATACCTCTCTGAGCAATGTAACTTAACATTTAAAAACAAACTTTTGTGTTTGCTATGAATATGTGTGATCTATATTTATATCATCTGTATTTATATTTCGAGTGCCGCGTAACAGAGTGAGCGCCTGTTACTCGTCCCACCTTCTGCCAACCTAGCAGTTCGAAAGCACGTAAAAATGCAAGTAGAAAAATAGGGACCACTATGGTGGGAAGGTAACAGCGTTCTGTGAGCCTTTGGCGTCTAGTCATGCCAGCCACATGACCACGGAGACGTCCTCGGACAAGCACTGGCTCTTCGGCTTTGAAACAGAGATGAGCACCGGCCCCTAGAGTCAGAAACGACTAGCACGCATGTGCAGGGGAACCTTTACCTTTTACCTTTATTTCCAGAAGAGTGGGGAAAGCATGCAATTTTAGGACCACCAATAGTTTTTGTATATGTTCAACCACAAGATCAGACTTCTGGCAAGATCTATCTGTGTTACAACATAAAGATCTAAAAGAAAGAGAAACTCAGAGTCAGTGATAGGTTGGAAGAAACAGAGATCAAGAACTATTTTAAGTTTTGACCCTACTCACTGCCAGGATATACCCCTTTCACAAGACATCTTACATTCATTTGTTATAGAAACTAGATACTAGACAAGATACTAGACAAGAGTGTATTAGAGACAAGATACTAGACAAAATACTTAGCATTCTTGATTTATTCAATAGTCAACACTTCTAAATGTTTCCCACACTATTAGGAAAACAAGTACAGGTGTTAATTAAAATAGAGACAGTAAGACAAAGAAGAATGTGTGATCAATACCCTTAACAATGAACATAAGTAGTTTCTCAAGTTGGCACCAAGTAAATTTTGACCAACTAGCTCATACTCTGTATATCTGGACTAAAGAAATTAAAGGACAGAAAGAAACCTTCAGCAGATGTGAGGAGGAAGAATTTTTGTGTGTTTGTTTGTTTGAGGGTAAAGTTGAGAAATGGAACACATTGAAAAAATATTTTGAAGTATTTCCTAATATTTTTTTCTCAAATGATACAAAAATTGGTAAACAGTAAAGAATAATGATTATGTATGCCTCTAACTTTTTCTCCCCAAAGCGATGTCCAACATATCATGAGTCTTACATAAACTTTCAATATATCTTTATAATTCATACAATTTGAGAGTTGTGCGGGGAGACTGTTAGAAATCATCTGATCCAATCCCTTTTTCTGTGCAGGATCCATTAAAGTATCTCTATTAATATCATCCATTGAAGAACAGAAGAACAAAGCATTTTTTCTAGTGAACATCAGTCAGGAATTTCTGATGACTAGCCTGAACTTACTTCCTAATAGTTTCAGCTCACTGGTTCTGATCCTGCCTTCTGATCCGATAGTAATCCTTCAGATAATTGAAGACTGATATCATATCTTCCCTTACTCTTTTCTTCTGTAAGCTAAACTGTCAGATTCTGATAGGCTGACAATGTGCCTCTAACCAAAGCCCCACTTTAGATTGTTCCCTTGGAGTCAAGGTATTCCATGGATTAATCGTATAACAAACAACTTACTTCAGAATAGAAACTTACTATGATCTTTGATGGATTTTGTTGCTATTCTTTTCAGCAAAGTTTTGTTGGTGGTAATAGTCCCTTCAAGTCAGTTTTTGACTCCTGGAAACTGCTTAGACTACTCCCTGAAGTTTTCTTGATAATATTCCAGAAATGGTGTGGTATTGTCTCCTTCTTCGGGCTGAGGGAAAGGGACTAGGTCATGCTTTGTGCCGGTTTCTCCCCATGGTGGGACTAGAACTCACAGTCTCCCAGTTCCTAGCTTGATGATCTACCTACCAAGCCACACTGGCTGTAAATAGAATAACTAAATGGATTAGTTAATGTTTATATTGAAGAAAAGGTATGAGATCAAATACATTTAAGAACATTCCTTTCTTCTTTGGTGAGAAGTGAACAAAAAGAATAACAAATATTCCTAAAAAGTAGATTATTGAAATAAAGCACAGAATAACAATTCACAGGCTTTAATGCCACATTCTAATATATTAGTTCTAAGCCTTTCAGTTCAGCCTCCACAATAGAATCTCAAATGTTTCAAATTCTCAAAGGATGAGAACGAAGAGGTATTTTTTCCCATGACTTTAGGGTTATATGTTGGTGGCTCTATTTCTGTCCTGCACTTGACCTCCAAGCAGTGGGAATGCAATTGACATGAGCAGCAACATCCACTTATTTATATCTGTACATTACAACTATTTCAGTATTTTTACTTCATCTGAATAAAAAGGAAAGGATGCATATGGTCTCATTTTCCTCATAATGTCATGATTGTTTCATTACTTTAGAATTTCTTGACATTCTTCATCTCACCCTAGCACCTTCTGGATTCATAATGACTGCAGACTCCTAAAATATCCAGCCTGTTCAAATAGTCTGGCTGAAAATTCATTCATCTGAAGGGTGCCCAGTTGTTGAGGATGTGCTAAGTAAAGCCACTAAATCAAAATTAATGAACAGCCTTATACAGTATGTCTAAAGTGAGGAATGTCCAAATTGATCACTTGCTATTCATTGCCGGTAAGAAATTATAGCTCCTTCCATTACAGCTGGAATGACAATGTTCCTGCTAACTTTCTAAAATTCATACTGCCTCTCCTTGTCAACAAATCTTATTGGAGCAATGAACCAGGATGGAAGTTTGCCTCCTCAAAACTTTGCTTGTATTTTAGTGAAAACACAAGCTATCAATAGAGAAAAGGTATTGCTGGGCTTGGAAAACACTCTGGATTGAGTAGGAGGCTATCAACAGCCTAATTGAAGAGTGTTAATGAAGTGGCAGAACAGCAGAGCTTTCAACATTTTAACTTGCTCTTAAAAAAAAGAGAAATTATTTTAATGCTCTTATCAAGCCCTTACATCCTGTCTACTTATCACCCAGATATAATTGGATCCTTTCCATTGTGCTTTATCCTTTCGATGACCCTCTCAGTATGGAGAAAACTTCACAAGTCTGTTTATCTCCTAAATTTTCATAAGAGCCTGCTGAAATAAGGTGACATGAATCAGGTTTAAAAACAAACAAACCCTTCAATCTTGGCTCTACTAGGAGAGCAAAGGGGAAGGCGCTTTCTGTCTTTCACAGGCTGGAATTGCAGGAGTTGCTTCCTGTGAATGGTACACCTGGTAGCATCTTCCCTGCAGAGGCCTCAGGCAGCCTTGATCCCATGATGCCCATCTGGCAAAAATGCTCATATAGTATGTAGTATGACTGACTTGCCAAAGGGCTGAAGTATGGAAAAATCAGCTGGGTTTTCCCCCTGCCTTCTATAGGGTGAAAAAAAAACCTGACATAAACATCTAATAAGCCTTGAAAATACAAGCAATGGGACTACGGAAATCCCATGGAAATGCAGTAGCTAGCAATAACAAAAAACAAGCCTTATTTTGTTATTTGTTCTCTTTGTTAAGACATAGCCAGTGAGCTCTGGATAGAGGTAATGTTCCTTTACAGCCATTGCTGAAGCCAATTAGTAGGCAGATCCTTAAATCAAAGACACAATAGCAGCATCTCATTTTGTTCAAACTTCCTTTTACCTTTCTCTTAGCACAATAGCAAAGTCCTTACACAGATAATCCTTAAATTAAAAAAGGGCAGTTGAAGTTCTTATTCTTCTCCACTGAATATTAAGCAATTATTAGTGCTACAGCCACAGAGGAGAATACTACACCTGATGTAAAATGGGGCAGGTACCAGGAGACTTACCTTAAGCATGACAGCCAGCTGGGTGATTCTAGGACAAACATTCTATCAGTGCAACCCAACTCACAGGCTGTTGTTGACGGGTTGATAGGAGGACCAAGGAATATTAGGTATGTTTGCCACCTTGAGTTAGTTATAAAGGTAGGATCAAAAGTTTAATAAATAAGTAAATAAATGTCATGCTTTATGGGGGGGACGGGGATGATAGGAAATAGAGGACTGATAAAGCATTTTTTAAAAGTTATCCATTCAATAATCACATGCTATAATTACTACTACTGATAGTATTTGGACAATCCATCAAGACTTCCAACTATGTCTGGAGGTTGATTGTAGGAGACAGGCAAAAAGATCTCTTAGAGCAGGGGTCTTCAAACTTGGCCCTTTTGTGACTTGTGGACTTCAACTCCCCGAATTCCTCTGTCAGGCACACTGGCTGAGAAATTCTGGGAGTCAAAGTCCACAAGTCATAAAAGGGCCAAGTTTGAAGACCCTTGTCTTAGAGGGCTACTGAAGCATCCTCATGTGTCTTCCTCTTCTTTGCTGGGATTTAAAAGATGTAATTTGCTTTTGGTCTGTTTATAGTTATTATATTTACTATTTGGTATACTATTGGTTAACTTCATAAATGTTTTAAAGGTTTGGTTATACATCGGGTGTTTTTATTTGTTTTGCTTTCGGGTTATAAATCAGTAGATATGAGAATAATGTGATGAAATATAGGTAGGACAAGCACAAGAGCTTAGGGAGGAAGTTGATGAGGAGGGTTCAAAAGGTTGCAGACTGAGCCAGAGCAGAGGTTAGACAACAGAGAGGCATGGAGGGGGAGAAGTGGAGCAAAGGACAAAAGCAGGGTCATGTTTCTGCCATGCAATTTCTGTCCCCATTTGTTTGTACAGCACAACATTGCACATACGTACAAAAGAAGTGGAACTTCCGTTATAAAAGTGTGACAATTGTCTATGTTATCTGAATGAAAACTTTTCATTCCTACAGGTCCCTCTTCTAGAAAAAGTAAGTTGAAATCAATTATGGCTCAGAGAAACAAAGAAGAAAAAGCCAAAGCCAAGCATGTATGAACCAAAGGAAAAAAAATGGGACTTGACAAGCAGGAGAGATGCTCTCTGAGAGCAGAACTCTCTAAAATGAAGGAAGTTGAAACGTTTCTGTGTATGTGTGGATACAGGGATACACAACAGCTAATCAGCCGTTTGAAGCACCTGCCTGCTAAAGATGGTTATTTATTATTTTATTTTTAAAGAGCCAATTATAATGATACAAATTACCCTTTCCATTTTAGGTGCTTCTTTTAATAAGATTCAACTTGTCCCACAAATGTTTTAGCCAACAGTAGCCTCAGTGGCATGGGACGCGGTGGCTCAGTGGGTCAGGATGCTGAGCCTGTCAATCAGAAGGTTGGCAGTTTGGCGGGTCAAATCCCGAGTGCCGCGTAACAGAGTGAGCGCCTGTTACTCGTCCCAGCTTCTGCCAACCTAGCAGTTCGAAAGCACGTGAAAATGCAAGTAGAAAAATAGGGACCACTACGGTGGGAAGGTAACAGCGTTCTGTGCGCCTTTGGCATCCAGTCATGCCGGCCACATGACCACGGAGACATCCTCGGACAAGCGCTGGCTCTTCGGCTTTGAAACAGAGATGAGAACTGGCCCCTAGAGTCAGAAACGACTAGCACGCATGTGCGGGGGAACCTTTACCTTTACCTTTAGCCTCAGTGGCAGACTTCACAGGGCTCAGCAAGTAACAGCAGCTGGCAGATCTTGTCTGGCCTGGGTAATACTTGATCCCAGTAAGAATTGGCGCTAACATATTAAACAAGTAACAGAGACAAATAACAGATAGTTGTATATGATTAAATAAATAGGCTTAAGCTTTTACAAGACATGAGATAATGGGATAGATGGGCAGTACCAAATTTCAAACTATACTATCATGCTCAGCTGGGGCAAGTGTCTTCCCTTGATTTACCCCCTTTCATTCTGATCACGCTTGATTTAGTTTCTGGGATTTTTTGGGGGGGTGGGGGGCATTGTTAATGTGTGCTTAATGTTTTATAGTTGTCGGGTTTGTCAGAAATTTTGGAGTTGACTATTTGACCAATCTAGCTGGAACCATGGTCTAAAAAGCAAGAAGTATGCTCTCTGAAAGGCAGAAAAAAGCACTCCCTATAATGGTCCTAAAAATAAGGACCTCAGGACTCCAGATCAGTTCAAGAATGTTGGTGTGGACTTTATTATTGTTGTTGTTGCTTCTGTTGTTGTTGTTGCTGCTGCTGCTGCTGCTGTTATTGTTGTTGTTATCACATCAGATGGCAAAGGACAGAACTGGTTCAGTTCAGCCCTTTCAATGCTGGAAAAATCCAGGAAGAGGGCTGAGTTATCAAATGAAGATAGTGAAAGAACAGAACTATAACATATGGTATACCAAACCATTGTAGCTCTGACCTATCCATTTCTGGCTGAAATACCCAACATCTTAAAGAAATGTTTTGACTCTTCCATGTAGAGATAATTGATTCTGCCAGTGCACTCTTCACTTGCTAGCATTCATTTATCTACCCAGCAGGAAACCAGTGATATGTTCTCATACTAGGAACGATCTAGATGTGAGCAAGGTTTTATTGTGTATAAATATTAATACAGTAATTCCAGTTACTTTATCAAATTTACTGTGAAATCCATTGCAGTCTTATGGCCTCACAGGAAATGAATGATTCCCCTCTAACACTCAGAATTTGCAAGTGGAAGGTCTTATTTAGCACAAAGCGGAAAGCAAAAGCTAAATTCTCTTCCGTTATCAAGTTGTTCCTGGAGAGGGTGGTGGTGGTGGTAGCTGGAAGGAGAAATCAGTGTCATTGTGCTATAACTAATGTAATCAATGCTATCAGAATGATGTACAACAGCAGTCCCAGTGGTGGGATTCAACCAGTTCGCACCACTTTGGCAGAACCGGTAGCTAATTTTTTGTTGCTCAGGCCCAGAATGGACTTCTGGAAGCAGCATCCACACAGAGAACTGGTTGTTCACATATTTGAATCCCACACTGAGCAGTCCCCAACCTTTCTGGCTCTGCAGACTGGCAGTGGCAGCAGTGACAGTGGGGGGAGGAGAGAGGGGATGGTTTCACATGTGTCACTTGCACAATAGCAGCTTTGCGCACTTGTGTGCTCACCTGCCACTTACATAGCTCAATTTCTAATGGGTGCCCACGGCCAGGGGTTGGGGGCACCTGATGTACAAGATATTTTTTTCAGCTAAATTTATCCTATTATTGCCGGTGATTTGTACTGCATGTGTTGTCTTTTAATTTATATTTTAAGTTTTTGCTTAGTGAGGATGTTCCTGCTTTGTGCATGATTTTAGTAGAAAGGATGGAGTAATAACAGTGACAACAACCATCATGAAGCTTAAAGCAAAACTACAGAACCTATTCCATATCCTTGTATGTTATCAAAAGTTCAAAATATTACAGTTTTCTGTTTGGAGATTTTTAGAAATTCAGCAACCTGAAATATCCACTTTGTGTGAATGATTTTCTTTTCAAGAATCCTCCAAATCTCTCCTAAAGAATGGTAAAGATAACAACGAACGAAATGTTTTGGCTCTATGGTGAAGAGAGAAAAGGTTCCCACTTCATATAAAGGCATAGCAGCTTGCTTATTTTGCATATCATATCTTATGAAAAGAGCTTCTGTCTCCTTGGCAACAAGTAATCATCTATGTGTCAGAAAGAGATAAGTAGCTGCTAATGCAACATCAATGAGACAATCCATACCCACTCTCTCTGTGTATTAGAATATCCAACTCAGGGTACTTTCCACAAATGACATTTTAGAGAAAGCAATGGAGAGAGAAACAAGCAAGCAGGTAAAATCCAATCAGGAGCAACAGCTTCAAATAAGAAATTTGAATCAGCAATATATTCTGTACCAGAGGCTGTCAAATCATTTGCATTTTCTTCAAGTCCATGCTGGAATGTCACAGCAAAGCTGGAGGGTAGAATTAAATGGAACGGTCAAGTTCCCAGTAATCACTATAGTGCAGTGATGGTGAACCTTTTAGAGACCGAGCACCCAAAACCCACCCTGCCCTGCCCCCTGCCCCACCCTGCCCTGCCCCCTGCCCCACCCCCCACCCTGTCCCCCACCCTACCTACCCACAGGGCCACTCACCACCTTCACGGCCCACCACAGATCGCCCAGGTGGTCCAGCAGCGCCATGGCAGCCACGCCCTCCGCCCACACCCTGCAGCATCAACTGCATGCGACAGGGCGCGAGGGTGGAATCATGACCCCTTGACAGGCTGCCATGTCCTTGGCTGCACTGCTCCTTGTGGGCCATGCACGGGGGTGACTCTCTTCCAGGGGGGGCTGCTGGTGAGGAGGGGGACACAGGTGAAGGTGGGGCTGGGGCAACGGCATGCATGCCCACAAACAGGGCTCTGAGTGCCCATCTGGCACGCATGCCATAGGTTCGCCACCACTGCTATAGTGCATTATGGTCACTAGAGAGGTGTTTCATTCCAAGATGTCACACAAGGGGGCACACTAGCTGGCCACCATAAGCTAGTAAAACCAACGTTTGAGTATGACGGTAGTCCTCAAATTATGACCACAATTGAGCCCAAAATTTATGTTGCTAAGTGAGGTTTTGCTCCATTTTACGACTTTTCCAGCTGCATTGGTTAAGTGAATCTCTGCAGTTCTTAAATTAGTAACATGGTTGTTAAGTGAATCTGGTTTCCCCATTGACTTTGCTTCTCAGAAGGTCACAAAAGGGCATCACATGACTCTGGGACACTGCAACCATCATACATGTGAGTCAGTTGTCAAGCATCCATATGTAAATCACGTGAGCATGGGGAGGCTGCAATGGTCATAAGTGTGAAAAATGGTCATAAGTCACTTTTTTCAGGGCCAATTTAACTTTGAATGGTCTCTAATAAACCGTTGTAATGCAAGGACTACCCGTACTACTATCCCCAAATCCAGGCATAATATTAAGTCCAGGATCAATCAAATTCACATTACAAAAAAGCAAACAAAAATTTGCAAAACAAAGAAACAACAGAATTTGGACTTTGCAAGTATAAATTCTAGCAGTGCTAAAGCTGAGGAGGGGTTTTGCAGAAGTCACGTTAGGTGTCAGTTGTGTTTCTTGAAAAAAAGGAAACAGAAGAGATAAAATAAAAGAGCTGATATTTAAGTCCCTTCCATAAACCACCTGATGAACACAATCCTAGAAATAGGCTGAAGGTTGTGGAGCTGTGAGAATAGAGAAGGCGGATCCTTTGCATTCAGTTAAATCTCTAAATTTCTAAAGCAACAGCTAAAGATAACTGCATGGAATCTGCCAGAGTGTGTCACACCTATCTTAAAAGATATGGAATCCTCTTCAAAGCTATTATCAAAAACGTCTTTCTTTATTGTGATACTCATTTCAAATGAACTTATACAGCTGGAGCCCTTTCACTGTCTCATTCGAAGGCATATTCGCATCTGACTACTAATTCCTTGAACTGAATATCATGCAGGTGCTCCAAGATTAATAGAAACAGTCTGTGTATGAAGATGCTGATATATATCTTGCTTCTTCTCATTGCATTAGAAATGGTCCAAATTGGAAAGGAATGAAATTAGACTGTGATCTGAGACTGCCCATTTTATTGTCGTGCAACAAATCAGCCAGTGCTGATACAGGGATATCAAATAGAACAAAACAAAAATCCAAACAAAAATTGGAACGACAATATTTTAAATATTCTGACCCAAGGTTTCAATGACGTCTGTTAAAGCCAATGTGGTTCTGTTGCATTTTAACTGAACAGATGTAAATTTTCAGAGAGTACCAGTGGCGTATGTTTTTCTCTCCTAACCATGCAAAAATGTTGTGGAGGGCTGAAGTAATGTCATTTTAGTTTTACATTGTGAGCAATGTGTTAGCGATGTAGCATACAGCCTGGCAAAATAATGTCAACATAATCTGCAATCCGTACAGCAAAAATGAAATGTCAGCCAATTTCACCAAATGGCAAATTATTTTTACTGCTCAAAGGAGATGCTTTATAAATCTGTTAACCGAGGCACGACAAAACAAACGTGGGAAACTGAAGGCCTTTGGAAGGGAGCAGTGGAGAACCAATGCAAGTACAACTTCCACATTTCCTCAAAGACAAATCATAACATTTACTTATAATATTTTTCCACAAAGCTTTTCTCACCAACTCTTTTACAGCTGATATGATTGACTGATCTAATGGTAGAAAGATGTAGGAATCGATAATGTTTTAATGCCCTAAAAAGAATTACTTTAAGAAATGAGTTTATTCTTCTGTACAATACTGGAACCACACTCTATATAAAAATGAGATCTGTAAATATTTTGCTTGGGTGTTAAAAAAATGTTTTAAACTACTAAAATCAATGGGCTGTTGCTTTAATGCCTGTAGGCTACCTAGATCCAGTCCAGTTCATTTTTAAAAAGTTAAAATAAGAAAGAAATTTAATAAGAAAGCTATTGATCAAGTTCATGAATTACATTAAGCACATTTTACTTGACTAAGGTTTGTGGAACAAATCATAATTATCTAGATCCATCTAACACAGCTTAAAGACAAGCGCCCACATTGTATTTATTTATTTAATTTCTATGGACACCCATCTCAAGCAAGTGATTCTGGGCAGAATACAGTTCTAAATTATATACAAGCCTAGTCAAGTGTCTCATATTTAGCCTGGAATGTGAAATATCGCACCTGATACTCATTTAGTAAATGTTATATGTGTGTGTGTGTGTGCATGCATACATTTGTGTATTAAAAATACAGGGGCAAAGGGAGTAGAAGAGGAGAAATTTGAATAACATACATCATACTGATATACTGATTATTGGTTTTAGCCTGATGTATTTTTTTCACCATGTCGGGTAAATCATAACAGGAAACAACTGAATAGGATGTCCATAGAAATTAAATAAATACAATGTGGGTGCTTGTCAATATTATTGTGTGTTTACTGGTCCCCTCAAGGAATATTTATAGAGGGATGGACATTAGATTTTTTAAAAAAATATTTTAGTGTTTAACTTTGCCCAAATGTCAAGCAAAATAGAAGTTAAAAACAGGAAATAAAATGATGAGGTTTCTCCATGGATTTAGCTGAGACCATGTTTTGCTCTCATTGAACATTTGTGGTCAGTATAAGACCTGGAAACCTTGATCTGAACTTACTCTTTTTTCTTCTCCTCTCTCATTTTTTTGTTTTTATGTCCTGTTATTTAGGATATGATATTAGGGACTCTTTTACTTCTGATCTCTGTAAATTATTCGAGGAGGCTTTTTCAGCTGAAGAATAAGATGAACATTATTTTGATGCATAAATAAAGAAAAAAACAGAATATCACATTAAATGCGTTGAACACAGGAATGGCTTTCTGAATCCCCCTGAGTGTTCAGCAGTTCCTGTAAGATAAAATTGGACTAATTGGGAAGCAATATTCTCGGAATATGCAATATCATTACTTAAATTCAGCACATGCTCTTTCAAAGTAATCAGCTCTTCAATCAGTCAAAGCTGTTAACAATTTCCCAACTACATTTCAGATTCTGAAATGAATTGCCTCCCCCCAAACACACACCAAATAAAAAGGTGAATAGTTAATCGGTCACTTCAAGCCTATAGGCTTTTTGGTAGTATAAGAGTTTAATGATGATTGATTGACTGACTGAAGAGTTTAATCACAAAGTCATCTGAGATTTCAGCCCTTGGGTGAAATGATCTGATTGGATTTCTATGGCACATCATACTGAATTAATAGTGCCTGAAGAACCGTTTGAGAGAAAATGTATCTGCCGTGTATCTCTATATGAGGTTTTGCTATGGTTAATCTGTGACCAAGAACAAACGGAGAAAGAGAGAAATTATTTGAAAAGAATCACTTAAACAATTTACCTGTTCATTAGGCAATCTCGTGTATTTAACATAATGCAATATCTTCTAATATATATTTAGTGCATGTGCAACAAAAGGAATTCCATGCACAACCTCCATGCTTTATATGATCATATAAGGGGGATATTAAAATATTAATCTGTCTTGACAAATATGAGTAGACAGCATCCCATCATAACCTACAGAGTGTTAAAAAGAAAGAAGAACAAATTCTCCAAGTTGTCCCGGGCACAGATTTTTCTCAAGATGTACTCCTGGAAAGTTACATTAATCTTACACTCCCCTTCCTCGTTCAGTTACAAATGAGCAAAGATTTTTACGTATATAAATCAGTTGTCCACCTGCTTGAAATGATACATGTTTTATAAAATTTTCACACATGAAAAGTCTAAATCATAACAACTAGCCCTGAAAACTGCGTTTGAAACACTGAACAGATTTTACTTCACTTCGCTGCTTTTGCGAGATTTTGAACTAACCACGAAAGCATCAATTATATGCTTAAATTTAGGGAGACATTACAGTACTGTCTTATTGCTTCACATATTATTTAAAAAACCTGTTATCTAAGTTAGGGATGATGGTGAGATGTTCCCAGTCTAAGTATGTAATAAAACTGTATGAAAAATACCAAGGATTCAATATGTAAGAATGCAAAAGTGGTTTGGGGGAATCAGTTTCAAGATAAAATAAAATAATTATCTCAGATCCGGTCTATGGAGATTCTCAGTCATCCAAGTCATGGTTGTCCCAGAGATGCTTTTTCAAAAGGCAACTGGACTTTTCTTTGTTCTTCCTTAAACATGCTTTGCTTCTCGTCCAAGAAGCTTCTTCAGTTCAGATCCAAAAGCACTTTCAAAATGTCTGGTCCAATTTTTTATTATATGATCTACAACAGGGGTCCCCAACCCCCAGGACAGGCCCATTTGGAACCAGGCTGCACAAGTGGCAGGCGAGCGTGTGTGCTCAGGTCCACTTTTGCAAGTGGTAGGCACTCGTGTTCACCTGCAAAACTCCATTTGTGTGAGCAGTGGGCACCTTTGCCCACCCCTTCTGCTACTCACACAGAACCTGCCTCTCCCTCCCCACACCGGGCCGCCAAGCCAAAAAATTGGGGACCACAGATCTACAATGCAACCATAAAACTGCTACCCAACCTCAAATTATATATAACCAGAAACCAAGTTAGCTGTTTCATACATGAACAGTCTTAGGAAGACTTTCCTAACGTTTAGTTGAAAATTGTTCCCATCATTCCATCCAGTCTAATCCTGTATTTTCTAGGAAAGCTTCAGGGACCCACAGTATACGGTACTTGGAAATAAAGATAACAATTTCTTTGTTTTTGCTTTTGCGTGTTTTTAATTAAAAGGATTGTTGTTTAATATTAAAAATAGAGCAGAACATTTAGCAAATGCCTGCTTGGAGAGCTGATATAGGAGAGTCCAGATGTAAACATCACTCCTGTTGCTTTCCTCTGGATAATACCCCCAATTAGATAACACAGTTCATATATCATGACCCACACAGAATAGACATACTGTATATTTGCTTTGTTATTTCCATTTCTGTGCCCCAAGACTGGGGGCATTTTTAGCAGATGTAGTGCAACACTGGTTCATTTATTCTTGTAATTAAGCAAGACATCTAGATCTTTTTTGCGTGTACAAATGAGAATCTAAAATGCAATGGTTGCTACGGATGTTTAGTTCACAAAGAATCACCCATATTAATATTTAATTGAAATTTAAATTGATGCACAAATGGAAAAGGAAACTTGTTATAGCAGCCATTTTTTAAAAAAATCTAATTTTAAATATAAAGAAACCTACTGATAAAACTAACAAATCAAACGCAGCGCATTTTGCAAGAGCTAACTGCTTCCAGAAACTGCAATTCAAATGCTAAAAAACAGGAAAGGCAATAACAGAAATAGAAATAATAACATAAATGTTACAAAGGCTGTTGTAACATTAGATTTTACATACAATTACATTCCATTATTTAGAGTAATATATTTCTAATTTTAACAATGCTATATATCTGGACCTCAACTATGATAGAAAATTGATTCATTTTTAATCGCAGTTAAATTATTACTTTCATTTCTCTACCACTACAATAATACTCCCTTTCTATTGTATAGCTGTCCTGGCATCAACTCTATGCTATTAAAAATAGTCTTCTGTTAGATTCTGCTAGAAGAAACACAGCATTGCCACCATAACAACCAGGAGAGGGCAGGTGTGGGTTTTGCTTTATAAACAACTAATTCAAATAATAACATCCAAAACAATATGTTTCGTGACAGATTATTAACAGACAGAAGTGGAGTCATTGTCATTTTTCAGTTTCATCCTTTCCAACCTACACAACTACAGGCGTGATGGTCAGATTCTATACATTATGCAAATGAACAGAAGAGTGCATAGAGAATGTCAAATTAAAAGACAACATATTAGGAATTTGAACCAATTGCAAGATTAGTATCTGAACATTATATTAACTAAATGCAAGCCCATTTAGAAGTAAGCCAACCCAATAAAAATGATTTGTTTGAATTCTGAACAGTGTTCTTAGAATCATCTATCCAATGCTTAAAGTTCAAAAAAAACAAAAATGAGCCACACAAGACTCTGGCACCCACTGAGGGCCCTTTAACAAACAGCAGAACACATCTTATCATTTAATTCTGAAGTCATCTATTGTTCTGTTAATCAGGAGTCTGATAATTGATAAATGGACTGATGATTTAGAATCTTATGTTGGAATCACAGAAATAAAGACAGGTCTCAGAGCAGGCCTTCAGGCTCGTGAAGACCTCATGAAGCTATCATGAAAAAGAAACCACAATGCTTGCAACCAAACCTGTATCCATTGCCACTTGTGTGAAAAAGTATTTTTGTAACTTCTGCACCTTATCTACTAGGAGCTGTCTTTCCTGCTTATATAACTAAGTGAAACTAAGAAACCTGCTTTAAAATGCATTCAAGGTTCTTCCACCCTTATGAAAAGACCCATCTTTGTCTAGGCCTGAATAAACGTGTTACCTAGAGCAGAGGCCCCCAATCTTTTAGGCAACATGTACCGGTTCTGTGGGGAGAGGTTTTTCTGCAGACCAGAAGGGGCGTGGTTTTGTGTGCTGCCTGAATCCCATGGATGGGGCTTCACTTGTTCGCATGGCCCAGTTTCTGACATGCCGTGTCCCAGTGCCGGTCCACAGACTGGGGGTTGGGGACTTCTGACCTAGAGAGTGATTTTTGGACGCCACCTCTTTGTTCAAGCCCAGTCACACCTGATTACCTGCTTAACAGTTCAACATTTATTGTTAATGAGATATTTTACAACAAGCAGTTTCTATGTTCAAGAAATGTGCACTTATAGTTATATTTTTAAAAACTACTTAGCTAATCTGCATTTAGAATTGGGTGTGCTATTTTCAAGTAAAGAAGAAAACGAAAATATCCTCTAAGGGAAATTTTTCATTGGAATTTGTGGAAGCGGCTTACCATTATAAAGTTTTGCTTCACTGAAGCATCACAGTATGCTGCAATCTAATAAAATATGGTTTTGCTACAAAAGGGGGAAACTTCACTGAACCAGGGTTCACATCATTCTCCTGTTGCCATTAATTCATGGCCATATTATCCACAAAACCAAAAATTGGAGGGGTTTTTTTAAGTAAAGCTTGTTTTAGAGATTTAACTAACCAAAAGTTAATTCAATTAGTTTTAGATTAATTTAAATACAGTAATCAAATATAGGATACAATCAAGTCGCTATGTTATTGTTTTGTTAATTCCAGTTACTTCAGTGGAAAACAATAATTTTTAGAATCTTTTCCATCATATATGTGGTAACAAGCATAGTTCATCTCTCAGTTCTATGTTGTTGTCAGATGCGAAGTCATGTCCGACCCATCATGACCCCATGGACAACGTTCCTTCAAGCCTTCCTGTCCTCTACCATCTTCTGGAGTCCATTTAAGCTCACACCTACTGCTTCAGTGACTCCATCCAGCCACCTCATTCTCTGTTGTCCCCTTCTTCTCTTGCCCTCAATCTTTCCCAACATTAGGCTCTTCTCCAGTGAGTCCTTCTTTCTTATTAGGTGGCCAAAGTATTTGAGTTTCAACTTCAGGATCTGGCCTTCTAAAGAGCAGTCAGGGTTGATCTCCTCTACGACTGACCGGTTTGATCGCCTTGCAGTCCAAGGGACTCGCAGGAGTCTTCTCCAGCACCACAGTTCAAAGGCCTCAATTCTTTGGCACTCAGCCTTTCTTATGGTCCAACTTTCACAGCCATACATTGCAACTGGTAAGACCATAGCCTTGACTATACACACTTTTGTTGGCAGGGTGATGTCTCTGCTTTTTAGTGTGCTGTCTAGGTTTGCCATGGCTTTCCTTCCCAGGAGCAAGCTTTTTTTAAATTCTTGGCTACAGTCCCTATCTGCAGTGATCTTGGAGCCCAGGAAAATAAAATCTGTCACTACCTCCATTTCTTCCCCATCTATTTGCCAGGAATTGAGAGGGCCAGATGCCATGATCTTGGTTTTCTTAATGTTAAGTTTCAACCCAACTTTTGCAGTCTCCTTCTTCACCCGCAACAAGAGGCTCTTTAGTTCCTCTTCACTTTCTGCCATTAGAGTGGTATCATCTGCATATCTTAGGTTGTTGATATTTCTCCCAGCAATCTTAATTCCAACTTTTGATTCATCTAGCCCAGTAATTTTTAGAATCTTTTCCATTATAATCAACATTCTAAAATTCTTTGGCTATATACGTGGTAACAAGCATAGTTCATCTCTCAGTCCTATACTTTGTTATATTTTATATTTCACCATTATGCACAAAGTTAAGGCAGCATATGTAGCATTCCCTCCTTATTTTTTCCCATCACAACAAACAGGCTAATGTAGACTAAGCTGTGATAATAATATTGAACCAAATTCACCCCAGGGCTTCCAAATCTGAGGCTCACCTTTTCTAGTCTAGCATTTTAATCACTACACCACTTCTTCTGCGTTGTTCCATTTAGATAAGTAATTCAGTGTAATTGAGGGTTTGAATTAGGCAGGCAGTTAGCTATGAAACTTTATTAAAAAGGTGAATCATATTTTATACAATTAGATGGTCAATTCAGAAACTAAACGTATATTTCCCCTTAGCTACAGGATTCCTCAAATATCATTAGCATTTGGCTTGGTAAATTATTCTCCTTTTTTTAACTGTTACAATTCAATACATTATATACTTGGCATTGTACTCTTCTTGACAATACTAATAAAAATAAGGGATACCATATTTGTACTGCAAAGATACAAATGACCAGCAGATGGCAGCAAGCAGTTGGAGGTTTCAGTACTGTTTTGCTGCCATCTAATGTTTTTCTGGAGTTCTGCAGTATAAATAAACTCATCCTATTAAGAAGTTAGTAATTAATTCTACTTTTTTCCCTACCGTAAGGCAGGATTGGAAATGCAGTTGAATTAGACCACCCAACATCCATCACCTAGGCTACGTTTGAACATATATATATATATATATATATATATATATATATATATATATATATATATATATATATATATATATATATTTCTTTTTACAACCCTGTAATTCCTTGGAGTCGGGGTGATTAAATGGAACTGAACGTTCAATGGCCAGATGCCTGTCCTGATGCCTACATGAATTTCGCAGCAGATATTTTCTCTTTGCACCTGGATAGAGAAATATCTATCACTGCCTAGGATTCAACTTTCAGCCTCCTGAGTGTGAGGCAAGCATCTTCACCTCTAGGCCACCATGCTGCTCAAGCTATGTATGAACAATAATTTGGCAAAATTTTAAGGATCATAGATTTCCCATCCTTAATATAGACTGCATCTGACCTGAGATTAAAAAGTCTCCAGGGTATATAAGAATGTAGAGTAGGATAAACAGAATGACAGAAAATCACCTTTAATGTGCACTAAGGAAACATCACTTATAACTCCAGGCATCAAAAAACACAATATACTCTCTAAAAGCAACTAAACAATTAAATTGTAACAAAAAATAGGATAAATTCAGAAGCATTATTCACAAAAGTATAGAGACACAAATATAGATATATAGATATAGCCCCACACAAAATACTTGAGGAATATAGGGAAGGCAGTAGAGAAACTACCATGTATGTCAAAGGAGCAGAGAGCCCAGGCTGAGCATTCTGGTTGTAGGAATACAGATAGTTCTCGACTTATAACAGTTGACTGTTCAAAGTAACAATGGCACTGAAAAATGGGACTTATGACCATTTTTCACAGTTATGACCTTTGCAGCATCCCCATAATCATGTGATAAAAATTCAGACGTTTGGCAGCTGATTCATATTTATGACCTTTGCAGTGTCCTGGGGTCATGTGATCCCCTTTTACAACCTTTTGAGAGGCAAAGCCAATGGGGAAGCCAAATTCATTTAACAACCATGTTACTAACTTAACAACCGCAGTGATTCACCCAACAACTTTGGCAAGAAAGGTCGTTAAATGGGCAAAATTCGCTTAATAACTGTTTCACTAAGTAACATAAATTTTGGGCTGATTTATGGTCACAAGCCAAGGACTACCTGTATCAATGTATATGTGTATATGTTTAAATGATATCAATTGACTAGATATCTGTAAGAGAGATGAGTCATTGGTGAATTACATTCTGGTCTGTAAGAGGTTTCTTGCTAAAACTGTAGCATCTAAATTCCCCTGACTGTATCAGGTGAAAGTTATTTGCTGCAACATGTTCAGAGGGTCACACATGTGAACACCTTCTGCAACCTTCTGACAAACAAAGTCAATGGGGAAGCCAGATTCACTTAACAACTGGGTCACTAAGTTAACAACTGCAGTGATTCATTTAACAATGGTGGTAAGAAATGCCATTAAAATAGGACAAAATTCACTTAACAAATGTTTCACTTAACAACAGAAATTTTGGGCTCAATTGTGGTTGTAAATCTAAAGCATTAGGGTATGAACCATTAAAAAAGGATAGGCTGAGTCTTCCAAATGTTTGAAATTATTGCGTGGGTAATCAATTAAGAGTGGTAAATAGAGATTTATTATGGAGCGATATAGAATTGAAGGAATTAAGGGAAATAGGTGATCCTATAGAAACATATTGGTTTAAAAAGGATATTTAAAAAAAGTTAAAAGAATTCAAAATCCCTTTTTAAAAAATTTGATAGAATTATGGAACAAATGGAGATATCAGTTAATGCCAGGAATTTCTCCATTAACACCAGTGGTAGAAATAGAGAAATTCCCTAAAATTGAATTGAAAGATTGGATTAGTAAATTAAAAAAAATCAGATATATAAATGGGAAGATTGGAAGAACAAGATAAAGAATATAATATGATTAAATAATGTTTTATCAGATACTAAATTAAATTGGTTGAATTTAATACAATTAGAGAAATGGATAAAAATGGAAGAAAACTTTGAGGTGAAAAATAGAACAAAATTTGAAATGATTATAAAAGCAAGTGAGGAAAATGAAGAATATATAGGTAAAGGAAGAATTGGGAAAATATATAGAATATTAACTGAACTAGAAGATCAGGCAAAAGGTTTAAAATTAATCTGGGAAACAGATTTAGGAGAAATAAATGATAAAGACTGGAAAAATATTTGGAACAGAAGAGTATATAAGAAAATGTCAGTTAAAGTTAAGGAAAATGGATATAAAGTGATATGGAGGTGGTACCTAACACAAATTAAATCAAATACATGTTAAATATACAAATATTTGCTGTAGGTGTGAGAAAGAGATTGGAACATATAAACATATGTGGTGGGATTGTGATAGCGCACAAAAGATATGAGACATGGTGTTTAGGGAAATTAGAGAACTTCTGATGGTAAACTTAGATATGTCACCGAGGGTTGCATTACTGTTACTGGTGGAAAAACAAGATATAAATGAAGCAAAAAAGGAATTGATTGTGAATTTGATAATGGCAGCTAGATTAGTGATGGTTAAATATTGGAGATGGATAATTAATAATAATAATAATAATAATAATAATAATAATAATAATAATAATAATAATAATAATAATAATAATAAAGTTGGAAGGGACCTTGGAGGTCATCTAGTCCAACCCCCTGCTCAGGCAGGAAACCTTATACCATTTCAGGCAAATGGCTGTCCAGTCTCTTCTTAAAAACCTCCAGTGTTGGAGCATTCACCACCTCTGGAGGCAGGTTGTTCCACTGGTTAATTGTAAATTTGACAATGGCAGTTAGATTAGTGAAGGTTAAAAATTGGAGACAGAACTGGGTTATTCAAAGAAATAAGTGGTATAATGAAATATGGAATATGGCAATAAATGATAAATTAACAACAGAAATTAAATTTTTAAAATGGATGATTAAAGTAAATAATTATAATGAAATATGGGATGATTTTATAAAAACAGTCTTGGTGGAAGGCAAAGGGAATAAACCTGCTCAATAATATATGCTGTTTTGGAGGGGATAAGGGCAAAATTGAAATATATTGTATATTGTTGTTATATGAGAAGAAATATAGGTAATAAAAATGGTTTCCAGGGGGGTGGGTGCACTGAAGTATTTGTATTTTTTATATTGTTTTTATCTAGATTTATATGTGTTATGTTTGTATATTTGTATTTGAATTTAAAAAAAATGTTGTTGTAAATCTAGGGCTACCTGTACTTTTTTATGGACAAAGTTCATGCCCATAGCTGCCTGAAAAACATGTTACCTCAGGAGAGGTCAAAATCAATCAATCCAACCTCTTCTCTGTGACTGTTGTTTTTTTAGAAGGGTCCAAGAAAACATGTCCATGGCTTATAATAAAGATGAAGAGAAATGTTAGTGGGAAATCATTTCAATCTCTTGGACAAATTATCTATGGTCTATAATTCTTCCAACTTCAAAAAAAAAGCAAACAAAACAAATTCCCAAACAGCATAATATTGCATTCATTGGTTAAAAGCTACTCTGCTGTCCTATGACACATCTACACTCATTAGCCTGAATGTGGCACAAATGGGGGAGGGATGACCTTTTACCTGCACCAAGCTAGCAAAACCCAGCATAGCTTACCATAAAATAGTGTCATCCCCGCTAGGTAGACCAGACAATAAGTATCAGTCCACAGCAAGACCAGAACACTTTATTGAGATACTCATGGTTGTAATAACAGAAACTTGCAAGTCTGATTGCTTTATACCTCTTCTTCCTATACTACAGAATGAACATTTCTCTGAGCCACTTTCAAATATTATTTGGTTTTACAGGACTTAAAGAATGTCTCACCTTCTTTGCCTAGATAACAATTCTTGTGAATTTCTGTCAAGATCATCTCTCTTCCTCTCTATAGTTAGTTAAGGAAACTGTAGTTCTCATCTTATTACGGCCAGTTTACAGTGCAGACTAAATAAGCACTCAACAGGAATCTCTGGATCTCTGCAGCTTGGGCTAATAGATACCTTTTCAGTATAAAAGTGGGCCAATAATAGAAAGCCACGGATGCACCGCCAGATGTATTTGATGCTAAAACAGAAATATGGATGAAAATACCAGACTGAAACATAGAGCAGCTATTCCCCCACTCCAAAAAAGCACCCTTTATATTACCAATAAGGTTGCAGTTTCCAAAACTGATGCAGCATTCTAACTTAACAAGTGGCTGTGCTTCCATATAAATAGCATATAATATTTATTGGTCAGAAATTTATGCCATCTGAATCCTTATTGGTAAGAAGGATTTACAAAGCAAGTTGGCATTTCTGTTTTATCAGTAACTGCAAGGCTAGTGTTAGGTTCCCCTGAGAGAGAGACAGAAACTCTTCAGAGACTTCAATAATCACGCTTAGTGACTACATCTTTACAGTTATACTGAAATGATAGCCACAGGAGAGAGACACTGAACAGGCAGGAGAATTGGTACAGAATTTATACCCAGGCAAACATCAATTCCTAAGCACTTGTTTATTACTTCATTCCCTATGGAGTGAGTACTTTGATTTTATTTTCTCATATCTCTACGTCCTATCTGTGGAAGACAGCTGCATGTGTACATTTTCTGCATTCCTCCTCTCCTCACCAGATAATTCCCAAAATATTAGCTGAGACTCTCCAGTCACTAATAGATCCCTGAAAAATAGAAAAATAAGGTGAGAATGAAAAAAAAATACTCCAATGAATTGGGTTTTCAGGGACAAATTGAATAAGGCTGCATTGAGCAGCAGCCACATGACTCTCACAGGATTTTGAGTGATTGCATCACTTCAGAATGAAACTAGCAGCTTTTATCCTCAGAATGGCACTTCCATATTATTATTTATTTAGCGTATGGCATATCATACATGGACTAGCAAATATATATTAACATTTTACCTAGATTAGTAAACACAATAAAAATAAATGTAAAAAAAGATCTATGTTCAAATATCAATGTCCAGGCCATCTAACCATTGAAGCACAACATCATTTATATTTTAAAAAAAATCAGATAATGAACTGGCTTATGTCCCCAGCTTACAGCCAGTCATGATGCGATCTAAAGTTTAGGCACTTCCCTAATAAACTCTAACTGCAAGTTAAAAAACTCCATTCTATAATCTTAATTGGTGACCTCCAGCTTGCACTGCTGCCTGAAATTGACAAGACTTTCATCAACAGATAACTCTAGCGCTTTCATTCTTGCAATTGAAAAAACTGGTCTTTCTAATGATGAAAAAAAGTAATTTCATACACATGCTGGCCTATTTTTTTTCTCAGTATAATTTTTCTCATGGATACCAAGAAAGTTAAGCAGTTTGTTCTCCTTTTCCTTGCCCATTTGTCCTCTTTTCCAATTGTCTCTGTCCTCCTTTGCATATTACGTATTGCTAGAAGCAAGAAACACACTTCAAAAACTTTTTTAAAGGTGTAATATGTAAAATTAACACCTGCAGTATCCTGGCTCAGCACTGGAGGCAGAAGAAATATTATACTTAACTGTGTTAACCATGACACAGTTTTATCAGTTCACTTTAAGGAAGACAAGGTCTCTACCGTAACTAGAGACAGCTAGTTAGCTTAGGTCTTGCTTGCCAACAAAGCTTACAGCATGATTTTCAGAAGGGCCAACCTACCTCACAAGGATTCTTTTGCAGGAATCAAATTAGACCGCCCCCAGTACATATTACTTGAGTATTCATAGGAAAGAATATAAATGCAACACTTACTTAAATAATAGCACACCTGCTTTGCATATTCCATTCTTGATATGCCTAGAAGGATTTGTTTATTTATTTAAATGCATAGTAGCTGCCTACTCCAAAAGACGCCAGGTAGCCTACAATATCCAGATATGCAATTTAAAGCATGAAACAAAATGTTGCAGCCTGAACTAAAAATCAACCATAACAATAAAAAAAACACATTGGGAGCTCTATAGACCCGCTAGTTTCAGGCATGGGAATAAAGCTAGGTCTTAAAGGACTTCCAGAACCCCAGGAGAATGGTATAAACCAGTGTTTCTTAACTCAGTAGCCTGGAGCTGTATGGACTTCAGCTTCTAGAATTCCTCAGCCAGCATGTCAGCTGAGCAATTCTGAGAGTTGAGGTCCACAGAGCTTCAAATTGCTGAGGTTGAAAAGCACTGGTATAGACAATTCTAATGTAAATGGAGCAAGGATATTTTCTGTGTTGCTGAACAATATTGAGATTTGTATTCACTCTTTACAGTAAAAGTGTGATCTATTGGCGGAAACCTTTAGATTACTGTTGTACTTAAAGGAGAGAAATAGCAAAATGATGCAAATAAATTCAGGTCATTTCAGCACAGGAATCCATGGCCCTAGAGTACATGAAACTTCCCCTAAAGCTTCTATTTATAAGCTCTAGTGTTCCTGACTGTTGGTCTGGAATCAACAATGGCCCATATCAATTTCAGGTAAGACAAACATGACTTAATACCATTTTCTTTTTAAGTGAAAGAAAAGAAAAACTGTCTTCACTCAAAGCCAAAATGATAAATAATGTTGAGCCAGTGTAATGTTCTTAGTCAAGATGTTCAGTTAGATCCAAGTTCAAATCTAGCCTCAACCGCAGATGTGCATTGAGTAACATGGATCCAGACATTCTCACTCAATCCCAATTATTAACAATGTTGTTATGGGGGTAAAAATCAGGAAAGTATGGTCCCCAGGCTTCCTGATGGAAAGGCAGGGTATAATTATAGTATATTAATACAGCTTCTACTTCTTCAAAACACAAGGCTTTGTTATAAGAATATTGATCATTTGAATTCTATCCTTAGCATAGATTAATGCTATAAGAACCACAACTTTCATCTGAGCTTCTTCTTTCTTCCTTGAAAGGCAAAATAAGCAATAATAATTACCTTCAATGTTCACTTTGGTTTTGGGGTGTGTTTTTTTTGCAATTATTCTCTTGCTGGAAAGAAGGAAACTCTGCATAGACAGATCAGTTCTTTGAACAGTAATAGCAATAGCATTTCATCTTATATACTGCCCCAATGCACTTTACAGCACTCTCTGAGAGGTGTACAATATCAGCATTATTTGCCTATTGCCCCAAGTGGATCCTCATTTTACCGACCTCAGAAGGATGGAAGGCTGAGTCATCCTTGAGCCAGTCAGGATCGAACATCAGGCTTTGGGCAGAGTTAGCCTGCAATACTGCATTCTAACCACTGCACCATCAAGTGCTCTGGTGTATTATTACTATATCCAGATAAGAGCCACCAAAAAATGCCAATCTGAGATGACTTTTCTGGACTCTTTGTGGCTAAATAAAAAAACAAAATAAAACTTTTGCTCCTACAGCTCAATGTAGTAGAGCATTCTGGACTCAAATTTTGGTTGTTATGGGCAACTTTATTTCTGGAGCTCTGGATATAAACCAGCAATCAGCTTCTGTTCAATAGAAAGAAAAAGAAAAGAAAAAAAGCTGCCGGTAAGTGCTGTGATTGAACCTTTTTGTTCACAAACTAGAAAAATTTAAAAAGGAAAAAAGAGAGAGAAAAAGGAATTTTTATGGCATTTCACCGTCATCTACTCCTTTAGTGATAATAATAGCCACTCACAGCAACAGCACACTTTTCATGGAAATATTACTAATGTACTGGACAAGGAGAAAAATGGGTAGAGAAGGGGAAGAGAGAGAGAGAGAGAAGTAGCTGAAAGCTACTTTAAAGCTCTGAAAAATGTTGTGAATAAATTTTCATTTAGTCAGAACATCTGCAGAAGTGAAGAAATTTGTAGGCATTTCTGGAAAACACAGCTTTCCCCCTAAAGTCAGATATTTATGTCTCCAAGTGATTTAATTCAGCCAAGAAACTTTTTAAAATAAAAAATAAAAACCATTTTGGAGCAGTCCTGTATTTTCATAATTTCTTTTTCTACCTATTTTCTTTAGAGCTAAGCCAGTGGAAAAGACTCACTATGCCATCAAGAGAAGAAGAAGTCTCTTTTCACTTCAACTCATTTTTTAAAAAAATTCATGGACATACTCGTGATGTTTTCCTGGCAATAGTATGAGAATGGTTTGCCATGCTTTCTTCCAGAACATTTCCCAGTCTACCCTGTAGCCCATAGATTTCCCAGCAGTCTTTACTTAACTACAGGTAGTCATCAACTTACAACAGTTCATTTAGTGACCATTTGAAGTTACAACAGCACTGAAAAAAGTGACATGACCATTTTTCACACTTATGACCATTGTAGCATCCCCATGGTCACATGATTTACATTCATATGCTTGACAATTGACTCACATTTATGACGGTTGCCATGTACCAGAGTCTTGTGGTCCCCTTTTGCGACCTTCTGACAAGCAAAGTCAATGGGGAAACCAGATTCACTTAACAACCGTGTTACTAATTTAATGACTTCAGTGTTTCACCTAACACATGTGGCAAGAAAAGTCATAAAATGGGGCAAAATTCACTTAACAATTTTCTCACTTAACAGCATGAATTTTGGGCTCAATTGTGGCCATACGTTGAGGACTACCTGTGCTAATCAGGCCCAGCCCTGCTAAATTTTTTGAGATCAGCCCATAGATTTGGAAATAAAATTCTACTCTATCTCCTGCCCCAGACAGGAATCTTCAAACCACTCCAGATAAATGGCTGTCCAACCATTATTTGAAAATTTCAGGCACAAAGGGCCTATGTCTCTACGAAACTGGCTGTTCAACTTCTTAACAGTTTTAACAATTAGGAAATTCATCCTTGTTTCAAATTTGGATTTCTTCTACAAAACTCTCATCCATTCCTTCTTGCTCTACCCTCAGGCACTACAGAGAATATATCTGAGACAACTCTTCAAGTATTGGGACAGTATGATCGAGCCTCCCCTTAACCTTCTCTTCTTTAGGCTAAATATAACAGTTCTTTTAACATTTCCTAATTGGACTTCACCTCAAAGCCACTTATCATTTTTCTTACTCTTCTCTGCATCCTTTTCAGTTCCTCACATCCTTCTTGTATGGTGACAAACAAAACTGGACATAGTACTCCATGAGAGTTCTGACCAATATAGTGTAGACTGGAACTATCATTTCCGATGATCTCCGCATTAATAGTCTGTTGATGCTGCCCATGATTGCAGGTGCTCATTTGATAGCTGACTCATATTTACTCTATGGTCTATGACAGGGCTCCTCAAATTTGGCCACTTTAAGACTTGTGGACTTCAACTCCCAGAATTCCCCAGCCATGCTGGCTGCAGAATTCTGGGAGTTGAAGTCCACATGTCTTAAAGTGGCCAAAGGACATCCCAATCATTTTCACAAGTATTACGCTGAGTCAGGTACTGCCTACCTTGTACCTCGTATCTGGTTTTGCTGTCTACAGTAAATGCAGAATTATACTTTTCTCATCACTGAACAACCTTTTGTAAGATGTGGGCCAAACTTCAAATCTTTCAAGATCTCTTTAAACCTTGAGCTGTGTTTTAATGTATTAGTGGTCCACCCTTACCCTCACCCAGTGGTGGGATTCAGCCAGTTTGCACCAGTTCGGTAGCTAAATTTTGTTGAGTTCAGAGAACCAGCTGAACCCATGCTGCTTCTGGAAGTCTGTTCTAGGCCTTGGAGGACTGGAGGAGGTCTCCCAAGCCCAGAACGGCCCACCGGAAGTGCGTGGATGTTACTTCTGGAAGTCTGTTCTAGGCCTGGTGGGGGCCTCCCAGGACTAGTACGGCCTACCAGAAGTGCATGGATGTCACTTCCGGAAGTCCACTCTAGGCCTCAGAGGCCCAGGCCTGCATCTAGGTAGAGAGCCAGATGTTCAGGTATTTGAATCCCACTCCAATTTAGAAGATATATTTTGTTGTTGTATGTATAATTGCTTTAGAAAAGCACAAAGAATAATTAGCAGAATTCTAACAATATACATGTTTTTTTCCAGCTGATCAGCTCCTCTTACCAGCTACTTGTTATTACCCTATTTATACATACCCTATTTATACATCTTTTCTCCAAGTTAATTTCTTTCATTAAAAAATTAATGGACGGATATTGGTAAATACCACCACTCCTCCTTAAGGCAGGACAGCATGAATCTCTATCACTTTCATTTTTCAAGCACAGTCCTCTTTTACATTAGAGTGCAGTATGCTTGTTCAACTTTCAAATAACAAAGTTTAATAAAACTATGATTATCCCATCTGCAGCAACATTCCATTCCCTTAGTATTACTCCACCTTAATCCAGCAATTGCATTTAAATTAAAAGACACATCATGCTCTAAAGACTTGTGGGACTATCTCGCAAAGGATAAAATGTAGCTGGGGCACGCTTAGTTTGATTTTGTGGAAAGCCTGTTGCAGGTCTGTCTCACATTTATCAAACTGCATTTTAGATGAAAGTTGCCCCAGGCTGGAATTTCACTGTGAAACTACAAGCAATGGTTCATGAGTACATAGATCTATTGGCAAAACAATATTGAGATGAATAAATGAGTGTTAAAGAAGACAAATAAAAGACAAACACAGCTTGCATTAAACTTACCAAGATTGCAGCTCTAGTGTTTTGACGGAAATATTTTTGAGCTACTTATTTGCAGAATAGGAATCAGTTGAGCTCCATTTTCTAAAAGAATTTAATACAGGGAAATAACTTGAAAGAACCACTGCAAAACTGAGTTTGATGCTTCTTTATAGGCTGGGTAACTTTATATTCTGATATTGGAATATTGCAGAATATTTGACATTTCAAGGTTACAGAACAAAGAAAAAATGAGCATTTTCAAGGTCAGCAAGATAACTCACTCTACATAGGACAAGAAATTAGGTGATGGAGATCAAACTCATCATTATGCAATGTACAGCCCAACATTTTTGACACCAGAGTACATTATGATTGATGGCATTTTTCTAGTTGTGTCAGAACATATGGAGAGATCTTGTAGAGACTGCAATGTCACCTCTGTCTTAGAAACTCAAAGATGGTGAAAAGAGATGCAGAAGAGTTATTTGCTTTCTTTTCAAGCTACACCTGCTAACTCACTCAAGATGCTTTAAGCCACCACAAAATTCAAATCAAGGAATAAGAAATACAACATGAAATGCTTCGAGCTTCTTGGTAAAAAGAACTGCTATAATTTCCTTGACAATCATAGATGGTGGAAACAAGAGCTGATTTAGCATTCATCATCACATACCACACTGCAAACCATTCTCTGTCTAGAAATGGAAGGGAGGCTAAGTCCTATTGTTATCATATTAAATTTTGGTGAAAATAACATACTACCCAGATTGTACTATTTTATTGATTTGTGAACAAGAGAAAGAATGTCCCTGTCCTAACTTCAAACACTTATTTCTCATGTACTTGTGATGGGTGGGAATTTAAACAACAAACCCTTGGGCATATGTAGAATTGGTCCTTGGGAGCTGTTTAACAAGTTTAACAAAAGATTTTTTTTAATAAGTGTTGGGAGAACACTGAATTATTTTGAAACATATGGAATTTTATTAAAATATAATCCTATTAAACCAGAAAATTAAGATAAATAAGTATTTACATCCACACAGCACAATAGTATTGATCGATATGTTTTAAATCAATTCATCTGAAAGTTTTGCTCAACACATTGATCCAAACTTTTGCTGTGTTCACATCTTCTTTCTTCTTTTGCATAATACTTCACTACCCCTTTTTTTTTTTACAGAAAGCTGTGGGTGTTTATCCATCTTCAGCCTGCTCTGCCTTTACTAGAAACATCTTGGCCATGCAGGTTTGTATAAATGAAATGAATGGAGTCCACTCAGGATTCTTATCTCACAAGGCCACCAAGCAGTAGAACAATTCTTTTCTGATTTGTGCAAAGCTGTGACTGCGCAACTAGGGAAACTTACTTGAGCTATTAACTTTTTTAAAGGCCTAATGAATGGAAGATGTTTTACACATGAGAATCCATTAAAAAAGACATTTTTAATTTTTAAAAAAAATCTATTTGAATTAAGATATTTCTGGAATATGAAGAACATGGCTTAAGAAATGCATATTAAGTGCTTGCTGTCTTGTCTCTTAGAGCAGGGTTCCCCAACCCGCGGTCTATGGACTGGTACCAGGCTGCGGTATGCCAGCAACTGGGCCACACAAACAAGCAAAGCCCCACCTGCAGGATGCAGGCAGAACACAAAACCATGCCCCCCCGTTCCACGTAACCGTGCCCAAAAGGTTGGGGATCTCTGTGTTAGAACATCAACCAAACCAAAAAGATTAGAAATCATTCTAAAATAATTTCATACAGAACAACAACAATCATACCATATGAATAATAGCCAGTATGGGTTAGTAGGAGTAGAGATTATGTTTTAGATATTAATGAAAGAGCAGATTATGCCTTAAACTTGTAATATAACTGACTACCAAATCAATAAAAAGCCAATAAGAGTCAAGATACCTAGTTAAAATGAATATTTCCTATCTAAAACATCAAATAACTTCATTTTAAATAAATATTTATTAAACTATAAATAAATATTTAATACAGCTTAATGAAATTCTATTGTGCCAAATGTGGAATATAATTAAAACATAAATTGATATAATATGCATCGTGTGTTTTATGAACATAAATGCATACCTCTAAAATAAAAAGATCATGAATGTACTTGTTGGAAGAGATATACCCTAAGATATCATAATGATGGGGGCACCTCATATGCAACTGAACACGAGTAAGAGTCTGCATTTGGGGTTATATTTTAGTGATAAGGACAATAACACATTATTATTTATTCTTCGTTATTACATCACCAATAGCCACCTAGGGCACTGTTTAAGGTGACTCATTCCCTGTTGGGGAAGAACAAGTCACAGGAACTTCTATTGGGCCACCATGAGGACTTTTCTTGCTACCTGGCAGATAATCACTTGGATTTGCTTAGAGTGCACTCTAACTGGATAAATCCAATGGAAGTGTCTGAAGCAGAGTCTTGAAGAGTTATGTCAAGTGACTTTACCCTTGTGGCTCCTGAGGATGCAGATAGGATCCTTGGACTGTGAACTCAACCACCTGTTTGGTATATACAGGTCCCTCTGGATTTGGGTCCATGCGGTGGAAACTGCTTCTCTGAGGAAGCAATTTTCATCATTTTCAACCTTCCCTTTTAAGGAAAATAGTTAAGATGTGGTCAGCTTTGGTGTCAGAGGACCTTGAAGGAAATACATCGTTGATAGTTAGTTACTGTGGGTGTGCGGGGGACATCGTTCTGTAGTGATTTTTCTCCTTTCTTTGTGGCCAGTTTCAATCAGTGTTACAAGGAGAGGAGAGAGACTGGATGGGTCATCTGTTGGTTTAAGATTAGGTAACATTTTTACACAGATGATACACAATTATACAATTCAGCTTCTGGGTTGACCAGGACATGCTGTTGAGGTCCTGTCCCAGTATATAGATCTTGGAAGTCTAGTTTCAGACTGGGAATATTGAGAAATTAGATATTTATACCCCCAGATTTTTCAATCTTTGATCTTGGATGGCTTGTACTTCAGTACTCAGACTACTTTCCCAGGCTTTGGGGGCAGAGGGGCAGAGGGATGCCCTCTTAGATAGGGTTTTGTTATTGTTATTTATTATATGGGATTTGGGGGGGGCACACTTATGATTTCTTTTTAGTGTTTATATAGTTTTCTTACTTTCAGCTATATGCTGCCCAGAGTTGTTGGAAGACAGTTGGGCTATAAATTATATAAATAAATATATACATGTGAGAACCAATTTAGTATAGTGATTGAAGGATCAGGCTAGAAATCAGGAGCCTATGAATTCTACTCCTGTCTTAGGCACTGAGCCAAATGGGTGACTCTGGGCCATTCACTTTCTCTCAGTCCTAGAAAGGAGGCAATGGCAAACCACTGCCAAAAAACCTTGCCAAAAAACCCTGGGAATTTGTCCAAGTAGTCTTTAAAAAAGTAGATACGAATGAATGGAAGAAAAAATACATACATATGTACAAATATACATATATACATACATAAAATAATGATAAGGGCATCCAATAGTAAAATATTTAGGATCTTTTATTCAAGAGGTACAGGTAATACAAGAAGCCTAATCCACCTTTATGGCAAACAGTCAGAACTGAGTGCATTTACTTAGAATAAATCCTGAAGTCCAATGGGACTTTTATCATAGGAAGTATGTCTAGGACTGTAGCCAAAACCAATTAAGCTACTTTATAAGTGCCAGATGCTTAATGTCTTTATCTATAAACACTATTAGACTCCCCTCCTCCTTTTTAAAAAAATAAACATAATATCCAGCTAAAGAATACAGAGAAATTTCAAAATATTAACTATAATTGCTTTAAAAAATCCATTTTTAAAAAAAAATATGTAAGATTTTTTTAAAAATAATTTATCTTTGCAAAAAGTGCTGCCTTTATCTTCTGGAGCTGAGAAATGATAGAATTCCCTTAGGAAGAAGGATTTGAGCAAGAGCAGGTATCTAAGTAGTGTGATGTGTTGTATTCCATTAAGTTTCCTGAAATAAAAATGTATTTTGGATATTCCTCTTAGAAACCTGTGAAGATCAAAATGTAAAAAATGAGACCCTATCACCAACTTAATTTCTAGAAAAAAGAAGAGTGAAAATCTATCTTATCTCTAAAGTCACATGCGGGAAGAAATTAAAAGACATGTTGATGGATGCTCTATTTGCTAAGTATCACAGGAGATTTATAATGGCAGTGGCCACTTGAGGCTTCAGTTAAGGCAGGAGTCTTCAAACCTGGCCCTTTTATGACTTGTCGACTTCAACTCCCAGAATTCCTCAGCCAGCCTGAGTTAAGAGGTCTTTTCCATTTCTGAGTACACATAATACTGTATGATTCCGGAACACTTCCTGTTTAGGTTCTCCAAGGGAGAAAAATGGCACATATTTGCTTCTCATAGTATTATGCAGTGTGAATATATGAAATCTCAGTGTCAGATCAATTGTACCTCAGATAATGGATTAACTGAAGTCCTGGGGAAAAAATTTCTATAGGGTAAAAAGGAAGTGGAAGCAATCTTCGGCACACTCTGATCTGTTGTTGTTGTTGTTAGCTGCGAAGTTGTGTCCGACCCATTGCGACCCTATGGACAACGTTCCTCCAGGCCTTCCTGTCCTCTACCATCTTCTGGAGTCCATTTAAGCTCACGCCTACTGCTTCAGTGACTCCATCCAGCCACCTCATTCTCTGATCTGTAGGTGCAGCTTTATTTATTTTTCTGCTATCTTCCAATTTTAAAAAAAGTTTACATTTTTTTTGTCACCCACATAACAACTTCAATCAGCAAAACTGAGGCAAGGATCAGCAGTGGAAATAAACAGAGCAGAAACAGAACTATGTTGGAGATTAAAAGCCTAGGAAAACAAAGGGTCTTTTCAGGGCATCTAAAAACATTAGAGCAGGCATCAGACAAGCCTCCCTAGGGAAACAGTTTGACAGCAGGACATCATAATTGAAGGTACCCCTCGCTCCTTCCCTATTTCCCTCTCTACGTGACCTCAGATGACAAGGACATTCATGCAAAAAGAATGCGGAATACAGGGAAATATAAGAGAAGACACAAACTTCTTTAGAACATTCTCCCCAGAGAAGGACACAAAGCTTTGTCAGTGCTGGCTTTTCAGAGAACTAAAAAAGTTTGTATTTTTTTGTAAACTGCTGCTACTTTTAAGTAAATGTTGAGAAACTGCCATTTGCTGTATCTAGAGTTTGCACTGATGTTTTGTGCTGATACTATGGTACATTTCTTACTAGAGGTATGTTCAAAAGAATCATGATAATAATGATGTAATGCATGAAAGTAGTTGCTGCAGCTAACAGTCTTGAAATTACACTCAGAGAGAGAGAGAGGGAGAAAGATCTCCCCCATTGAATGGAATTAGTAGAATCTTATAAATCAGGATCAGGACAAGAGGAGGAGAAGGAGGAGACATCAATATGTGTTTATGTTACTTGTTTAAGACAATCTATAATATTGTTTCCCAACCTTGGCAACTTTAAGATATGTGATATGTGAGAATCTTTGAAGGGATGGACGTTTCAGAATTGTGAAATATAAATATGGATATCAACTCCCAGAATTCCCCAGCCAGCTTGCCTTCTCTGCTTTCATTGTCATAGGTCAGTGGTGACGAACCTATGGCACAGGTGCCAGAGGCGGCACTCAGAGCCCTCTTTGTGGGCACCGCCATGCCTTGGAGGTGGCAACTGTCCATCTTCAACCAGCTGCCTGCTAACTTGCAGAGGTCCCATGTAGCCGGATGCATCCCAGCATGGCTGGTTTCCCTGCCTCCTGGCCTCGCATGCTCTCCTTTTCCCAGGCATGACCCACTGCATCGCCTCCTCAGCTGTTGGCCGACCAACCATCTTGGAGGTGGCTTCTTTGAACTGCTGGTGATGGGCTGCAGAGCCCCAGAGTGCGCCGGTCGAGGGGCTGGCAGGCTGTGGCTACTGACGGACATCGTCAGCCCCCATGCGCTTGCTGGCCTCTGTGTGTGAGGGCCGATGGTGTCAGGCAGCAGCTACCCCAGCCCTTTCCTTGCCCCATGGCAATGGCACCCCCACCCTGCCTCACCTTATCCCGCAGGATGAGCCTCCTGCCTACCGCCACATCTACCAGAGACCCCCTGGATCTCCCCCAACCCTGCCCACCCCCACAGGTGTCCCTCCCCACGGGCGACATTGAGGTGACCACATCCACCTTGGCCACACCCACCCAATCTTCCATGATGACCACAGCCACACCCAGTAGGCCACACCCACCTGGCACCCAGTGATAAATAAGTGGGTTTGGGGTTGCAGTTTGGGCACTCGGTCTCTGAAATGTTCGCCATCACTCTCATAGGTAGACCAGAAAAGGAAGTCGGCTCCATGGAAAAGTCAAAACTACTTTTAATGAGATTGGCTAGATAGCAATCTTGCAAGTCTGATTGTATTGTACCTCCTCCTTATACTCCAGTGAATTGGGGGGGGGGGTTGAGCTCTTCCTGAACCACTTCCAAAATGTACTTGCTTTCATCTAGACACTAGCCTTGTTTTATAGATAAAGATTCTTGCATATTTCTTTCAAGCTCATCTTTCTTTCAAGGTTCCCACCTTGATTAACCCTAAAAACTCCTTGAAAACATAGCTTTATCCACAGCCCTTGGCTTTGAGTGGACAGCAAGCTTTTTTTACATGACAGTGGAATGCTTTCTTTCAAGATGCATATTATTCTTTTTTAATATTTTGGTTTCTATTAGTTTTAACATTGTACACCACCCAGAGTGTTCTGGAACTGAAAATAATAATAATAATAATAATAATAATAATAATAATAATAATAATAATAATAATAATAATAATAATAATAATAATAATAATAATAATAATAATAATAATAATATAATTGATGCTTATATAAAATTATCAAAACTGAGTCAGCATTATTTAAAAAACATGAAGGTTCTTTCATGAAATGAGCTAAACATTACCTCTCAAGATTCGCAAGCTGGTTCCAGTTTTCCTGAGAATATTCTTAGGCTTAAATCCAGACACTTAATTCCAGCTTCTCATCAAATCCTTCAGGACCAGCCAATGCTTACTGAGAACAAAGAAACACCCAACTTTCTATCACCCAGAATTGTACCCTCTGGCCTCCCTCTAGAACAGGGGTGTCAAACAGCCAGCCCATGGGCTGGATGTGTCATGCTGAAACCACGTCCACCCCAGCTACAGCAAAAGTTGCGATACGTCACGACACATCACGTTATGTTGCAAGTTTGACACTCCTGATCTAGAAAGTCTTTAGGAGGTAACTGTTAGTCAGCAGACCCCTCGGAATGAATAGCCTTCTTAATGCTCTGCAACAATACTCCATTTAGGAGGAAGCAGCGGCAGACGATTTAAAGTCAAGGAGGAGGATTCTTACAGTGTGTATCCACTAAATAAGCAGAGAGGATTGAAAAGCCAAAAGATCCGAAAAAATATGAAATTCCTAGTCTTCCACTTATTCTGCAACCATACTTCTGTCCCTTCACATTAGTTCCAGACTTAATTCCTGGATGCTTATCAAGCAGAGAAAATAGGCAATGCATTATCTATGTAAGAGTAACCAAGGATATAATCCATATGCACAGCTGGTGGAGGCCTAAATTTGTAAAAGCAGCATGAATCCATTTAAAAAGCAAAGCAGGATCCACAGAATGAAGCCTTTTAAAAAGTGCTTTAAAATAAAAGCTTGAACAAATGGAAATGAATTGTCCTGATATATATACACACACTAAAATGTGATCTCATTCCAATATTCTTCAGATGATGGTGCTTAACATCTTTTAATACAAAAGATTGCAAAACGCTTCCCTATACCGTTCTTGCTACCAGTTACAAATGTTCTACAGGTTAAAAACCAAACAAGTGCAAAAAAGACTACTCATACAAATATATTAGAAAACTTCTTCTTACAAAATCTGGAATGTTTGGAAGAATTTAGGACATCTTAATATTACTAAAAATGTTTTAGCATAGAACTCGTGAGCATTGTCAGAATTTTAATGATAGCAGCCATTAATTAGCAGGTTTTTAGAATTACCTTTACACTTAATGAGCAGTGTAAGAGAAAGTTGGTCAGATAGCCATTTAGCTGAAGTTGTGGTTTGACATTTAACAAATGTGATGCAGCATAGTGATTGTTTTAAGCTGTTTGCCTTTTTATAATCAATTATAACTAATCACATTATAATACCGTAGTTTCTTACTGCTTGATTATAAATGCATCCGGTTTTCTTTTTTTCTAGATCTTGCCTATGGAGTGTTACTGAACATCTCAATGTGTGCTTAACCTGGCTTTGTATACCCATAATAAATTTTGGAAACTAAAATACTCTGGTGTCCTATCAGAGTAGGAAAAAAATAATAAACCTCATCTTGTCTCTGAGAGTCCAAGTGAGAAGGAATTCAGAAGTTCTTAATATTTAGAATTCTGTTTCTGGAAGTGTGATAAATTATCATTATATAATGCAAGCTTATGAATTCAATCCCTGAATATCCATATAAATACAAAACTAATAATTTAGCCACTATATATTAATTCTTATGGTGTGAATACAGAAATGCTAGTAATCTGTTGATTATAACCATGGAATGTTACTGAATCGTTTTAAAAAGTTAATTAGACGATTAATCCAATTTGCTCCTTCTTCATCGAATGATGAGAAATTCCAAAACTAGTAGTTATCTTTGAAGCATGTCCCTGCTACTTTTATATTTATGTAACATTTGGATTTATTTACATATGTAAATATCCAATTAAGTGTCTGTAACTACAGGTAATCTTCAATTTACACCAATCATTTAGTGACTATTCAAAGTTATGACAAACCCCTCCCAAAAGAAACTTATGACCCAGTCCTGAAGTTTCAACAGTCCCCCCCACACACACACACATGGTTATCTAACTCCGTTTTGGGCACTTGGCAACCAGCCTGTTTTTATAGCTATTTGCAGCATCCTATGGTCGCACGATTATAATTTACTATGTTTTGCTGAAAACTAGTGTTTACTTCTGGTTTTGATAAAAATGCCCCATAGCAAAGAATGGGTTGATTTAATGATCATGAATTCAGTTAATTACCATGGCAATTCCAAAAAATGACATAACATTGGTCATGTGATGACCTGGTCACAACATATGACCAGAATGGATTGAATATAACCATTATGGTTGTAACTTGTGGACTACCTCTAGTTTATATTGCCTATAAAAACTTCAAGCAAGGTTGGAGATGGTTATCTAATTAGATGTCCACCAGGAAATAAATACCAGAGTTGTAGGCTAGAATGGGAAATCAAAATGCTACATGGTGGCTTTTTAAAACTGAGCAAAAGAAACCAAACATCTGTTTTATTGTTCTAATTATAAGCTATTATTTATTATTCATTTGAAAAGCTCATCAGCATAGCTGGATAGGATAGGCGCTAGTAAGTGCTACTGGCTGACTGCAACTTTCAAGCGAAATGGTCTTGTCCAAAGGAATGAAATTTATGTCTAAACTAAAACACTGTACACTTACACCAATAATGGTATTCGCGCAGGGATTCTCATTAACATTGGCGAGATATGCAGCTGAACTGACAAAGCATGAAAGGCTGAAATCAGCATCAAGTAGTTTATTCTTAATGGATTTGGCATGTTCTTCTGTGAGAAAGAAACTGTGTGTGCTCTGCTGACACTGATCAAATTAATTTCTAATCAGGAGTTGTGCCAATTGCTTGACATAATTTAGGGCAGAGCCAACTATATGGGGATGCATATGGCCAGTCTCTTCTTCGGTAAGAAGGACTAGCACCTTTACCTTTATCAGGTCTAGATGAAATATGGGTTTTAAGTAATTTTTCAGTGAAGTCTATAAAATGACGGTAAGATTTTGGTCCAAGCAGTCCAACTGAAAATAATGGGTCCTCCTAAGAACAAATTTTCCATCAGAATATGAAAGTATTCCTTACAAGGATTCTCATCATTCTCAAACCATCTAGCAAATGAGAGATTTACAGAGGGTTTGGTTTGTTTGTTTGTTTTTGGTGTTTTGCAAAAACTGACTCATTGCAAACAATGAGTTCACTTAATGACATGGCAAAAAGGCTTCTAAAATCAGGCACGGTCACATGATGACCTGTTTTAAAACCTTTATGACTTACAATTACAGTTGTAAGTTGTGGATTATCTGTACTTGTAAATCAGAGTGTGTAAAATTTCATGGTAAATGTCTAAAAGCAGGGCAGATGCCATTACATTGACATCTAGTTGTTTTTTTAAAAAACACCCTACTATTAAATAATAAAGCTTATATTCAGTTTGTAAGCACACTTGTATTTTGGGTAGGATTCTGAAAATATGTTCTGGCTCATGTATGATTACATTTTTGTCATTGATATTTATCTTTGGAAAGAAAGAGAGAGAAAAGAGGCACAGGGTGAAGCCTTCAGCTATGTGGATATGAAGCACAGAGATTGCAGTGTGCATAAGGGATTGTGCACACCATCTCCGACTGCCTCACTTCAGGCCCACTATGATGCCAACACATCTGTCCACTGTCAATCGTCCCAATGGCTACTGTAGGGTGAAATGTGAAGACTGTGATCTTAATGCAAGTTGCACATTTTCTAATTTATTACTCTATGTCATATTTCTGTTATAGTGTCATGGAAAATGGAGCTATAGGCTTTCATGATTTACAAAAAGGATTGTCGGTTTAACAGAAGTATAATTGTTTTTCACAGAATATAAACTGATCTAACCTTTTTCTAGATTGTAGTACATTTTTTTTAATCTCAGTGAATTTTGCCACTTAACATTCTGGTATGAATGAGCACTGTCTGCATTTCATTTTGGCACTTGCACTTTTTTATGCAAATATTATAACAAGACACATATAAAGACAAAAGAGGAGCTGTGCCAAAGGTCTATCTAGTCCAGTATTCAGTATCTGTACTCAGTAAACATATTCCCGTGATGCCTGCTAGCATCCATCTCCATTTCTTTCTTCTGTAAAAAAAAGAAAGCCTTCTTCAGCAAAGTATCTGAAACAGATGCACCTGCAGATGCCTTTGTTATCTCAAAGGATAAAAGATGACAACCACAGCAGAAACAGTGACAAGGTGGTCAGCCAGTAATTGAACCTAAACACTTGCTTTACCATGAACCCAGATGTTAAAGGGCTCAGTAGCATTTGAAGCTGATGAAGTAGTCAGAATGTGGAAGAGGAAGAAAAGAATGCAGGCAAAGTCTAATTCTATGGTCTAATGCAAAGGGACCGGTTCTGTGGAGAGAGGTTTTTCTGTGGACCAGAGGGGGCGTGGTTTCATGTACTGCCTGCATCCCGCAGATGGGGCTTTGCTTGTTTGCGCGGACCAGTTACTGGCATGCCACGGCCCAGTGCCAGTCCACAGACTGGGGGTTGGGGACCCCTGGCCTAATGCACTGGTGGTCAGATTAGATAGAAAATTGGGGAACAAGATGAACTGAAACAAGAAGAAAGCAGACCACAGTGCATCATCATAATCCCTCACCGATACGTTTCTCAGACAAAGAATTATTTCACAAGCAGAAATTCAACAGGACCAGACAGGCATCTATTAGTTCTCTAGTCAAACCCGAGAACAATTGTTCATAATAATATCTGGATTGGCTTTGCAACACTATAGATTTCAGGCTTGAAGCTTTCTACTGGTTCCTCAGGATTCAATCCCTTCAGGCACCACAGTCATAAGTACAGTCATAAGTACAGGAAAAAGTGAGCTCAAAGTGGCAAGCATAGCTGGAAAGCTCCCCAGGTTCATTTGTTTTCTACTGCTTATCAGGCTACTTCAGAATGGAGCATAACTGCAAGTTTTTTCTTAGCATGGCAGAAAAACAGAATGACTGAAAAGAAAAGGCATTCAGATAGAATTATGACTTGAGCAGGTCCTGGAGAAAGAACAGTCCATCTGGCCTTAGCACAACAGACTGTATTTATAACACCTTTGGTGCTTCTTTAGAGTCTTCGACACAAGCAGCCCTACTCTCAAACTGAAGCAGCCATCTAAAAAGCAGGTCCAAGGGAATAAGAGGCTTTTTCTCCACAGCCATTAGCCCTGAATCACCCGTTCCAATGGGAGGCCCAAATACTTCCTCAAAGGTAAATGCAAGAAAGGAAGGTTACTCTAAAAGCATTCATAACCTCTTGAGAGAGGTAGTGTGGCTCAAAGTAAATGTTTATAACAGGCAAGAATTCAATTCTTTGAATTTTGGGGAGCCCAGCTAGGGAATTCTGGGAGTTTAAGTCTACACAGCTTAATTGCTGAGGCTGAGAAACACTAGAACCTTTCACTTAAACACAAATTTTAATGCACATTAACTTATCTAAGGATTCAATATAGGATTTCACCTATCTTTCAGGGGCACAGAGGAATACAAATGCTGTCAATTTAGAAAGAGCATATACATTTTGGACATTTCCTGCATTGTGTTTATTTATGTAAAAAAATTAAACGTAGCAACATGTTAGTCTCAATAATACCTGTTTTTTCATAGCCCCCCATTCCTCGCCCCCAAAGAAATACATTTAGAGAAGACAGGAACATCCCTTCTAAATAAGTACATTTGGTCAAGGCTGTCAGCAATGAGCAACCCTTGGAACAATGTATATATTATATGGAATACTGCATATTTGCTGAAATTATTTAAAACAAGATAACCAAGACAATGTAGTTAAGTGCCTTAAAAAAAAACCTAGCAGCTTGAATTTATTAAAAAAAAATTAAAACCCGACATTATATTTGACAGGGTTGTTTTTTGTCAACAGTATTGTATGTATTTTCTTTGTAATACAACTGAGCGTTGCATTCATTCTTCAAAAATCCATATAGTTGCAATAGAAAAATGCCATCTTGTATTCTACGCTACATAAATTGCAAGAGTTATTTAGTCTCACATGCTATAATAGCTTTACAAGTCAGGGTCTATGCATCCAGTTTGCCTTGTTTTTTCAGATTAACCTTGGCTGGCAAAGAGTGGATGCATGAAATATTTCAAAGTTAAAAACCTAGAGTAACTGTGCTCCTGGATCATGGATTGTTTTCACGTTTTCTTCATACCTAACAAATCTCCTGATGCTGATCTGGATATCTGAAATTTAATGAGCAACAGAATATTCAGCAAAGGGATGCCAGGCTATTCAAAATCATTTTCATCTTTTGTCTGTGCTGTCGTAGTTCTAAAATGTTGAATTGTATAACTGAAGAATTCAGGAAAATGGCATGGGACAAGAGCAAAGCATAATGCCAGATTAAAATGCCACCTGTGCTAACAATTATACTCTTTGTCTTCACTTAATATTGGAATATTGCAACAAAATTATTATTAATTAATTAATGAAAAATGTATGGCATCATCTTGCTGAAACAAAGAATTTAATATGTTATACTTTGATAGTAATAACACAAAACATCAGTCCATGTTATTTTTGCAACAGCTTTAGGCAAAGCTTAGGAATAATTATGTCTGTACAAAATATTTGTTATTTGATGGGAGGGCTTAGAGAAGAAGAGTTTGTATACCATTATCAATGCTAGAAAGTTCTGCTTTATAAAACTCTGCCTCCCCAGATTGAAAGGTATTTTCTAAGATTTAAAAACGCATACATAATTTAAAACATTTCATAGACATGGAGTGTACTTCCCTACACATAAGAGAATATGAAAATAAGATTATATAATAGCACAGCATTTAGCCATAACATTTTGAGAGATCAGTACAACCCAAGGCAATCTATCGTAACACCAGCTGAAAATTGTAAACTGAAATACAGTATACGTTAAGGCCTGAAAATGTATCCTTTAACTGTGCTCAGTGTATTTACTGTAAGGGATGAATCCACCTGTTTGTTTTATGCAACAGAAACAGATTTGCGGTAATTACATTATTGGTAAGAAACAAAACAAGCTGATCTTGAGCAGAGGGTTCTCTCTTCAATCCACCGACCACAATTTTATGCATATTTCTTTGGAAAGGGGCTTATACACAAGTCTCGTGAGTGTAAAAGATTCCAGATATATGCATTTATAGAGAAATAAGTCCTTTTGAATTCAACAGAGTTACTTTTATGTAGACGTGCATCAGATTGCTCTCTAAGGTCTTTACCAAAACAGTCACATACAGTACATTTAACATGCTAATAAATACAAACTATGCTTCAAAATCATATCTATCACTTAGAGACCATTACACCATACAATAATACCACAAATATTTTATATTTTGCTGTGTGTAAAGAAAGAGACAGAGTCATTATACTTAAAAGCCCTAATAAGCAGGCATATACATAGAATGAAGGCTACTGCTAAGCTTGTAAGCCGCCCTGAGTCTTCGGAGAAGGGCGGGATATAAATGGAATTAAAAAAATAAAATAAAATAAAAAATAAAGGGAAACATTCCCAGTTCTTTCAAATGTGTTAGACCAAACCAAAGGGTAAATTTGGCAAATGCTTGGTAGAATCATTGTTTCTTGTCAGGGGAAAAGAGTGAGATTGTTTCGTTTTTCTCCAAAGCTAAAAATGAAGGAAGGAAGGAAGGAAGGAAGGAAGGAAGGAAGGAAGGAAGGAAGGAAGGAAGGAAGGAAGGGAGGGAGGGAGGGAGGGAAAGGAAGGGAGGGGAGGGGAGGAAGGAAGGGAGGGAGGGAGGGAGGGAGGGAGGAATTATTTTTTTAAAAAATGGATTTTATATATTGACACTTTCTTGCCCAGTAGAAAACTGCTGTGAGCCAAATAAATATTTTCATTTGGACAGACACAAAATGATTACCCCAAATATTCTGACTGATTCCCCACCCAGTAATGGCATTTTGAAATAAATGCATTTAATTCATGTCTGTCACTCATAGTAAATATCTTAATAACTGATTTCCCCATGCACTGAACAAAACCCAGAATCATTAAAATTGGGCAAATAATTCTTACAGGTATGTTTTTCTCAGGCAGATGATTAAAGGAAAAAAGAGAAAAGCACGGGGAGCTCTGTTGGGTTAGAAATGTTCAAACTGACTTCCGGTGGCGGCGGAGCGCCGGAGACAGCCTTTTCGGGCTGCCCGCGGCTCAGCTGTGTAGATTTCACCCGAAACAGCGCCGATCAGCTGTTCGGGTGAATTTGAAGCCCCCTCCTTGGGAGAAGAGGAGGGGGTGAGGCCCCAGGTAGGGGTCGAGTTCTCCGGGGCCGCCTGAGTTTAAAGCTTGGGCGGCTGAAGGATCGAACTCCCCCGTAGCCTGGGTTGCTCCCAGCTGGTCAGCGTCTCTGCTCCGGATTTCTTGGAGCAGAGCCAGGCGTTTACGACCACCCCTGCCAAAAGGAAAGACTCTGGAATAAAAGGAGCAGGCAGAGCGGTACAAGAGGAAAAGGTGAAGAGGATCTTTATTTTTACTCTCGAGCTTAATGGACTTTTTAAACTTAAAGTGAAAGTGCGTCATAAGTGAAAGTAAAAGATGGCGGCTAAACCTCCCTCAAAAACTCTTCGGAGTGCTGGAACTTCTCCGGTGCAACAGACATCGTTGCAAACCTTGCTTCCTCCTGCTGCATTGACATCGAAGGATTTACAAGATGCCCTTGAAAAACATGCCCAGGTAATTTTAGTAACATTGGGTGATAAATTGGCAAAAATGGAGGAGAGAATAGAAGAGAGGATGGAAGAGAAATTTAGTGCGATGAGGGTAGACATTTTGTCTACAGTGGAAAGTGTGGCTGAATGTGTGCAAGGTCTGGAAGAAAAAGTGGAATATTTGATTCAAAAAAATGCTGTACTAGAAGTAAAGGTATTGGAGAATGAAGACTTAAGAGACAAAATGGACAGAGAGTTAAGCCTTGTTCAGTTTCACCAGATGCAGTATGCTGTTAGAATCAGAGGCTTAAAAGAAAATATTAAAGAAGATTTAAAGCAGCTGATTTCTGAAGCCCTGGAAGCAGTATTGGGTCAGCCAGCATCTGAAATAAAGGGATGTATGGATAAAGTTTTTCGTGTTAACTCATGGATTGCCAGACAGAGGAAGCTACCTAGAGATGTGGTGGTTTACTTTACAAAGAGAGAAATCAGAGATGAAGTTATTCAAGCTGCCTACGACACTAAAGTAGTGGTTGCTGACCAAGAAGTTTTGGTCCTAAAGGAAATGCCTCCAAAGATTTTAAGGAGAAGAAAGGACTTTGCATTTATCATGCAGGAACTTAAGCAACGTGATATAAGGTTCAGATGGGAGATTCCAGTTGGGCTGGTGGCGATGTATGAAGGTAAAAGATACCGTCTGGTTACTGTGGCACAGGCGCGTGATTTCTACAACAATGTTTTAAAAGCAACCCCACTATCACTTTTGGAAGCGGCAAAGGGATCTGGTGAAGAAAAATCTCATGAGGCTGAAGATGGCCAGACAGAGGAGGATGGTGCTGGAAGGGATCAATTTACAACTTTGTTGGCTGATGCTGGAGAGCTAAGGGTGACGCGTGCTGCTTTAAAAAGAGCAAAACAAATAAAAGAACAAGACCAGCAGAAGTTTATGGAACTTTCAAAGCGTACTTACAGCGAGGCAGTGGGAGGAGCGCGGCCCAAAGAAGACAGGGCCATTGGAGAGGTGCTCCAGAAGCTTCGGGGCGACAAGAATGGCGACTAAATTCTTAACTTGGAATGTTAATGGACTAAATTCGCCTCAGAAGAGGAAGAAAGTTTTTCAATATTTAAAACAATTTAAGACTGATGTTATATGTTTGCAAGAAACGCATATTAGGGCTATGGACCAAAAGTTTTTATTGAATTCAAGATTGGGTACGCAATTTGTTGCCTCTGCAATGAATAAGAAAAATGGAGTGGTTGTTTATGTTAAAAGTGCTATAACAGCGGACTTAATTGAAGCAGATAAACATGGAAGATACGTAATGATAGATTTGTTGTTAGAAGGCAAAAAAACGCTTTTAGTTGGACTGTATGCTCCTAATCAACAACTACAACAGGCTGACTTTTTTAGCTCACTTCATACAAAGCTTACTCAATTGGATTACAAATCGTTTATTTTTATGGGGGATTGGAATGGCGTTTTGGACGTACAGATGGATAAGGCTGGTTTTTTTAAGCGTATTCCGTGCCATGCCAGATTGCCTAAGTCTTTTTTTGAAATGAAGGATGATTTGGAATTGTGAGACATTTGGCGTGACACACACCTGCATGAAAAGGATTATACTTTTTTTTCTGATAGACATCAATCTTTTTCTAGGATTGACTTCATTTTGCTGACTAATGACTTTTTTTCTAGGATCAAGAAGGTAAAGATCTGTGCAAGAGCTATTTCTGACCATAGTCCAGTATGGTTAGAGATCAATAAGGACAATAGAGATAGGCGCTCGTGGCGCGTAAATGAGAACTTGTTTAGAAATCAGAAAAACGTGGAAGAATGTAAACAACGGATGAAGGATTTTTTTGAAATTAATATGAATAAGGATACGTCTATGGACATGGTTTGGGATGCTAGCAAGGCATATATGAGAGGGGTGCTGATATACATGAATAATAAACACAGACGTACTTTGGAAGCTAGAAGGAAAGAATTGGAGAATGAAATTAAGGAAAAAGAGAAGGCCTTGATTTTGAATCCATTGGATGTGAAGATTAAGGAGGCTATCAAGCTATTAAGAGGACAATTTGATAAATTAATGGCTGATCAAGTGGCAACTAACTTGAGGTTTGCCAGGCATAATACTTTTTGCAATGCTAATAAGCCAGGTAGATGGCTGGCTTATAGACTAAGGAAAAAGCAGAGGGCTTCTAACATAGACAAAATTGAACATAAGGGGAAGGTAGTGTTTCAACAGGATTTTATTAAGGAAGCCTTTGTGGATTTTTATTCTAAATTATATGCTAAGGAGAAGATTAATGAAAAAGATATTGACGAGTATTTGGAGAATGCTAGCATCCCGGTTCTTACGCAAGTACAAAAAGAGGAGATTAATCAATTGATTACAGAAGAAGAAATATTTACAGCAATTGAGGAGTTGAAGGTTGACAAAGCGCCAGGTACAGATGGTTTGACTGCGGCTTACTACAAAAATCTACAATTAGAGATGGTTCAACCGTTAAAGCAACTGTTCCAGACAATCCAGAGAGGGGGAAAGGTGCCTCCATCTTGGAGAACTGCTTTTATCTCTCTGATCCCGAAGGAAGACCAAGATGCTACTCAAGTAAAAAACTATAGACCGATATCACTATTAAATACAGACTACAAGATATTTGCTAAGGTGCTGGCTAATAGACTGATGAGGGTTCTGCAACGGGTGATTCATGGGGATCAAACTGGGTTTATTAGTGGTAGGCAAATGAAAAATAACGTGAGGCATATAGTTGATGTGTTGGAATTTTTGGAAAGGAACAACCAGATCCCTGCGGCGCTAATCTTCTTAGATGCTGAAAAAGCTTTTGATCAATTGAATTGGCAATTTTTGATGAAAGTTTTAGATAAAATGAACTTTGGGGATAAATTTTTGCAACCAATCAGGGCATTATATCAAAAACAAACAGCTCGAATAATAGTTAACAATAGTTTGTCAGAAGTATGTAGTATTGAGAAGGGTACAAGGCAAGGGTGCCCGCTATCGCCTTTATTATTTGTGTTAACATTGGAGATATTATTGGTAAAAATACGAAATTCGGAAAGAATTAAGGGTATACGGATTAGAGATCAGGATTATAGATTGAGAGCGTTTGCAGATGATCTGGTTGTTACAGTGACCCAGCCGGAGAGCTCTGTTGTGGACCTGATGGAGATAATAATGCAATATGGGAAGGTTTCTGGATTTAAAGTTAATGTACAAAAAACTAAAATCTTGGCCAAAAACATGACAGCATCGCAAAAGGCCCTTCTAGAAGGGTTAACTGGATTTGAGATTGTCAAAAGGATCAAATATTTGGGGGTGCTTTTGTCGCCCTCTAATACAAAATTATATAAAAATAATTATGAAAAATTATGGGGAAAAATTCAAAAAGAAATGGAGAGTTGGGAAAAATTGCAATTGTCTTTACTGGGAAGAATTGCAGCAGTGAAAATGAATGTCCTGCCTAAATTTTTGTTTTTATTTCAAATGATACCGATTCTTAAGAAAGATTCTAACCTGGAGGAATGGCAGAGAGGTATCAACAAATTTGTTTGGGCAGGGAAAAGACCACGAGTCAAACTTAAGATTATGCAGGATACTCGTGAAAGAGGTGGTCTTAAAATGTCTAATCTTAAATTATATTATGAAGCTGCTGCGCTAGCAGGTATAAGTGATTGGATTAATTTGACACAAGACAGATTATTAAATCTTGAGGGCCACAACTTGTTGTTTGGTTGGCATGCATATTTGTTGTATGATAAGAAGGTAGATAATGTGTTTAGAGTGCATATTCTAAGACAGGCATTGCTGAGAGTTTGGAAGAAGTACAGACATAAGCTAGACTGCAAGATACCATTGTGGGCAATTCCAAAACACGCAATAGAAAATATACATGCTGGTTTCAAACATGATGTGACTACGTACAAGGAGATTCTAAACTTGGAAAGAAATGTCTGGTGTTTGAAACCATATAGTCTCTTGCGAGATGAGAAGATTGTTCAGAATTGGTTTCAATATACCCAGCTACGGGCCAGGTGGAAAGAAGATCAGAAAAATGGTTTTACAATGACTGATGAAAATCTGATAAAGCAAATCAGAAATCAGGGTCCAGCACATATTAAACGGATATATCTTGCATTGATAGAGATTGACTCAGAAACAGAACTTGTTAAGGATTGTATGATAAAATGGGCCCAAAATATTCAAGAAGTTATTACAATGGACATGTGGGAAAAGATTTGGGTGAGGAATGTAAAATTTACACAAGCTCAAAATCTAAGAGAGAACTTTTATAAAATGTTTTATAGATGGCATTTAGATCCTAAAAAGCTGGCAAGTATGTATCCGAATTATCAACCAAAATGTTGGAGGTGTGGTGATGAAGATGCAACATATTTTCATGTATGGTGGACTTGTAAAAAGGTTAAGGCTTTTTGGATAAAAATTTGGTGGAATATGCAGAAGATTTTCAAGCAAAGGATAAAGTTTTGTCCGCAACTCTTCTTGCTGGGAATAATTACAGATGCTACGGTTGTGGACACTAAGTTGATGTTGAATTTAATCACGGCAGCAAGACTTTTAATAGGCCAGTATTGGAAGAAAGAGGAACTGCCGACTATAGAAGAATGGACTTTAAAGGTTTCCGACCTGGCAGAGATGGCAAAGATTTCGGCTTACTTGAAAGATCACTCGCAAGAACGTTATATTATGGAATGGAGAAAATGGGTTGAGTACATTCAGAACAAATATAGGGTTAAGAAGTTTTATGTAGCATTTGAATAAGTCTTCCTTCGTTTTTTCTTTTTTTATTTCCTTTTTTTCTTTCCTTTTTTCTTTTCTATATATATTTGATATTATTAAGATTTGTATTATCCTGTATAAGCTAGAGAGTGATGGATTTTAGAGTTTATGGTTGTTAGTATATGGTTGCTTATGATTGGGTTTTTTTTCTATACCTTGTATTTAGCTCTGGGAAGTCGGGGGGGGGAGGGGGGGAGGGGTAGGGAGGGAGGGAGAGGGGAGGGGGAGGGGGGATTGTTAAAGATAAACTGTATGTTAAAACTTTTCAATAAAAAAAAAAGAAATGTTCAAACTATGATCAAACAGGATTTTTTGTCACCTGCACAAGGGATAGTTTTGATCATTTTCAAGGAAGCAAGATTTGGACAGATAAGGTAAGTGATGTTTTGCGATTTTAAAGGGCAAGATAAGGGCAAGTTAAATAAACTGATCATTTACACTAATCATGAAAAAAATCCATTGAAAGAAAAACAGGTTTTATATAGTTGGTAAGGCAGCAATAAAAGATATATTTAAAAAATAAAATAACAAATGCCATTTAATATTAAACCAGTTGGGGGTGGGCAAGGGTACGTATTCTATTTGAACACTTTTGTTTGACTTTTAATATTCTCTCAACCTAAAGGAAGTTAATTTTCTGTTTATAGTAATTGGGAAATGATGTATGTAAAGATATGAATAAATATATATGCACCAGCACATAATTGTAAGCCATAAGTTTGCTTTAAGCACAAGGTAATATGCAAAAGAGCTGATGGTGGATTTGTGCAATGCATGAACCAAGTTACCCCTCATTGGTCAACAGTAATTAAAATTGGTGGGTTAACATTATGAGTGAACTTAAGCACTGTATTCTAAAATGGGGTAGATGGTAGGGCTGGTTCTAACTTTAGGGATAGTGAGGTAGCTATTATTGATATTCCAAGTGAAGTGAATGCACGTAGGTCAGAATTGAACTGTTCACTCCTTTATTATTATTTGTTGAAGTCAGCCACATGTTTAGACTCAATCTGACATTTTATTCACCTATTGAGACCATCCCAAGTGTTAAAGGTAGGATTGCAGGATGTAAGCTATTCCAAGTAAAGCAGCCTTTTGCATATGACTGATGGTGATTTTGCCAATGCTGATGGTGTTCAAATAGTGTTCCAGTTGTTTGGGGATTCCAGTCAAGGGGCCTATCACTATTGGTACTATCTTTACTTTTTTTTGACATAGGCGTTCTACTTCTTCTTGCAGGTCTTTGTATTTTGGGATTATCTCTTGTTCTTTCTCTTCTTTTCCACTGTCTCCAGGTACTAATTATTATTATACCCCCCCAAGTCACCTCTAAAAATGATGGGTGGCACATATATCTAATAAATAAATAAATAAAATTATTACCCTTATTATTTGGCTGCTGGTCTCACCTAAGTGACTCTGGGCATTGAACAGGACTTAGGATTAAAGCAATTATATAAATAACTATAAAAAACACACAACATACAGTCCAAGGTAAAAGAAAAGGCACAATTTAAAAACCTTATGACAAACCACCAGGCTTCATTGATTTCTAGACCTCCATGCCTGGCAATAAGCTAGATCTTAAGTGCTTCAAAAAAGGCCAATAAGATTGGTAGAGATGAAAGTGATAAAAAGGCTATTTGATCTTATTTTAAACATTTCTAACCTAAAAGGGCTTCCCGTGCTTTCTCCCTTAAACAGTTGCCCACCAAAAAAATAAGAAGAGAATCTAATCTCAAGTGATAGGGTGTTCCAGAAGATAGGCACAGGGTATGAATTTTCATTCTTCTTGAGTCCCACAAGATGAAGTCTTGGGACCCAAAACATGGCCTACCAGCCATATCTAACAGGTCAGGTACAGACAACCAGAGAAAGATGGTCCTTCAAATACAGTACTTTGGTCCCATGCCATGAAGAGCTAGAGAGGAAAGTGTAAATAGGAGTGATAGATAATACTAAATTCATTCTTTTATGTGTAACTAGGAGTGGTAGATAATACTAAAATTCACTTGCTAATGAGTATGAAACAAAAAACATCCTCCATTTTGCTTTAGGAGGAATATGTCTCGAATGCATCTTATAAGTAAAAAAAAGTGAGCTGTTAATTTAGTTCTAAATATACTTTGCTTATATAACCATTTTGTTGGAGCAGAAGTTGCTTTGCCTACAAGAAGCTGGTTTCTCTTCAAGCACCCTAAACTGGGATCTTGCCGTATACTGTGAACAACACCTGGCACTGGGCCTCCACCCAATGAGAGATCTTGATTGTTCATTTCCCTACCCCTCTTGTGAAACCCAATAAAACAACTCTCTTATGAACAACATTGCATTACAAACAAGAAACAGCTGTGATTTACAAATGAACAGATATTGATACACAGATATAAGAATAACTTTAAACTATACTATGAAACTCAATGAATAATTCCTTTTTCTCCTCTACTCTAAAATATTTATGCTCAGAGTCACTGCACACACACACACACACACACACACAGCTATTTTTCCTTCTCCACTGATTGCAGTTTCAGCAGCTTAAAGGCACATATTTTAAAAACACAAAATAAGCAGACTAAATTTCCACCCCTTTGAAAAACAATCTAAAAGCAAGAACTGAGTCTGACAATCTCTTGAAGCAATATTGCTCACTCTTGGATTCCTGCCTCCTTGCTTGATCGTGTCTTTTGGATTGGAACTCCCCCCACCAGGCAAGTGTGACCTAATCCACATCAAGTCACAGTATCCCAGCCAATCTGTTGGGCTCTTTCTTCACTGCTCAGTCTGTCAGTCTTTCTCTGTCTTATTTGGCTGAGAGTTGACCAAACTAAGCCTCCTCAAAGCTTCCCCTCCTCTCAGCTTGCTGCAGAGTGCAGTGCTGTACAGAAAAAAGCCTTCCCTTTCCACCTTTGGGATTTATTTTCCTTTTATCTTTCCTTCTCACCTGCATGAGAGAAAAATATATCCAGCCCTGATCCTTATTACCTTATCTCTTTAGATGCATCTTTGAGGATATCTTTCTTCTTTTTTGTAGCCATAATAACAATATGGTCAGGTTGGATTCATTCTATACACCTATCTCACCTCAGAAACATATTATACAATTTGAAGACTTCTAAGTTTTGTTTCTTCCTATTTTCCCCTTGGGGAAACACTTTGTCTGGAGATTCTGACTTCACTCTAACATCCTTTGAGTACTATTTACTTTACTTGTGGAGGTTCTTATTCCCCCTGATTATTTACGATCTTTAGTTGCAGACCTTTGCACCCAGACTTTATTTTTATTCCTAAACCTAGAAATTTCTTTCAATTTGTATCTAACTCATTAAACTTAATGTATTGTGGCTTGCTTCTTCCTTTCCCATTCTGCTCAGTACCAATATTTACTTTTTAAAATTGGACTTTAGCACCATTATAATTTCCTAATACAACTATCTGGTTATATTTATGAAATGTTAATTTAAACCATCTTGAGCTTGAAATATAAGCACATTCACATACACCTGCTTATAAAGAAATATAAAAATGAATTGCTGTGGGTGTTTGTGGGTGACAGACATGACTACAGGTAGTCCTAGACTTATCACCACAATTGAGCCAAAGTTTCTGTTGCTGAATGAGACATTTGTTAGGTTTTACTCCATTTTGCAACCTTTATTGCCACCATTAATAATTGAATCACTGCAGTTGATAAGTTAGTAGCCCAGTCATTAAGTGAATCTGGCTTCCCCTTTGACCTTGCTTGTCAGAAGGTCTCAAAAGGGGATCACTTTTGATGGTCATAAATATAAACCACTTGCCAAGTGTCTGAATTTTGATCCCATGATCATAGGAATGCAAAAAGGTTGTAACGGCACTGGGAAAAAAATCGTAAGTCACATTTTTCAGTGCCATTGTAACTTTGAATGGTCACTAAATGAACTATTGTAAGTCAAGGACTACCTTTATATCATATTTTGAACTCAATACTGTGGCAACTTCGACAGTTGTTCATTTATGTTTTAATTGTCTTATAGAACAATTACTTCCATAATTTAATTTATTATACATACCTGTCTTAGTTGTTTTCTTTGGAAGCTGTTTCTCATGTTACAGCCAGAAGTGTGTATTTCATAATACACTAAATGGCGCTGAGTTCAGCCCTAAATAATTACTATATGTATATACAAATAAAATCATGCATACACACCATATGTTATATGCAATATACATCATAATTCTGATTTGTCTATAATCATCTCAGCAATGAAATACAAGATGGATAACAGGTGCCAAGAAGATGGTCTAGTCTCAGATAAATGATAACTGATCATATAATTTATGACTGATTCCAAATATCCCTGCAGGCTTTGCCTAAATTAATGCCTTATTGACAACATGCAGCTCTGCCTCTCCTCCACCCCATCAACATCCATCACCAGATTTCTTACGGCAATTCAAACTATTAATGGAATTTCTAAAAAGAGACACTAGCTTTCACCTGTCTGAAAGCAGCTTTGTGGCATGTCTGCTATAAATGAGTAGTAACAAATGGAAAGTACCCAACACTTTATCAGAGATTAAAGACAGATGTATGTGCACACATTTCTCCATCTGTTTTTCTGTCTTTTTACAAAACATGTATATTAGGCATGATCTTTGGAATTTTTTTCTCCTACAGTTAATCTCTAGGTTCAGTTGAATCTTGTCACTACATAAATAAAAGCTATATCCAGACTGCATCTATTTTGCAAATTTTCGTGAACCTTGCTGGTTTGCTTGAAAGAGAATTATCATAATAAAGTGATAAAATGACTTGTTTTCTGCAAGGAGGTCTTGTGGGGTTGTTGTTGTTTTTCTTAATTACAATATGCCCAAGCTTTTTGTGATGCAATATCCATCAGAAGAGAATAGTCCTGTCAGCTATGGGAGACCTCTTCTCTCTGTCCAAGCAGATGAGAACTCTGAGATAAAACAAATCAGTTCCTTGACTGGGCAAACCCCCTACTTACATATTTGATATCCTAATCACCCAGAATAAAATCTAATCTGAATTGTAGAATTAGAACTCTATTCTGTTGGAATAGGGTTACTCTCAAAATAAGTTCTTCTCAAGTTTGCAGATATGTTTGATTAGCTCTCAGGATTTTGTACATATTGCCTTCAGGACAGAACAGCCTTTAATAAAGATGTTTTGCCAAGTAACTATACAGGAAATCAGAATCTAAAACTCAATAATGTCTGAAAAGCAGCATATGGCAATATTTCCAGGATCCATCTCTAAAAGATCAGCACCTCCCAATATGCATGTTTTATCTTTATTTTACTGCACAGTCATTATTACATAGGAGATGAAATATGCTCATTTTGTGACAAGTGAACGTGATATTTTGATTTGCATCCTTGTTGCTATGCCAATGACAAGCTGATTGCTAGTAAGATCCATTTTTATAACACACATAATAGACTTAGAAGGTCCATGTCTACAAATACATTATATGTATAATCATGTGTGTGTGTGTTGTGTTGGTGTGTGTGTGCTTATGTGTGCCTATGCTTACGTATACATATACATAACATGTATCTATATACATAATTGTGAATATACATATAAATAAGTATATACTATACATGTGTGTGTATTTGTATACATACAATGATTAATCCAAAATCATTTTTTTTTTAAAAAAATAGCACTAATACTGAAGAATTACAGGTAATATGTGCAGCTAATTCAATTCTGGACAATGGTATGGGAGAAACTGTTGGATTTGTTCACACAATTTTGGTATTATATATTTTGAACTGCTACAGTTATTTTCCTTTTGTGTTCTGGAAATGAACCAGAAAAATTGTACAATGACAAGATGCATTAATAAGCACAACAATAAGCACTTTGCAGTTTCAGAGGGAAAAGAAATAAAGAAAAAGTGGTAAGAGTAAAAAGGAATTAATTTAGAGCAAAAACCTTTCACATCTTCCTAGCAAAACTCCAATATTCGACTAGATGCAGCAAAGATTTTGCATTTTCTGTATCTCTTCATTGTTACCTATAGATTGCCTGGATTTTTGCAACTCAGATACAGTAGTTCTTGGCACCCCATCCTTCATAACAGGCTACCTTCTTTTAATTGACAGATCATCTATCTGAATGACAGCTAACAACACAATTATAAAGAAAGATAGGATTACTTGGAGCCTTAACTAGCTTACAGCAGTATCAACTTATTGATCGTATGGGGAAGGGGATACTGAATTTATATGCTAGAATCCTTCAAAGATTTTCCTTGAGAGCCTAGGATGCTATCAGGGGGGAGCAAGTTGAAATGCTTAGCCTATTTCTGGAAGTTTCAGGAGAAAGTTAATGCAAAATAAGCCCTTTAAAGATTATTTTCAGCAAGAACAAAAATCATACTGTAAAAACTTGGATTTAGCTGCCAAAAGCTAGTGATTTAATCTCAGCGGGATCGGAAAAATGAGGTTGAAAAATGAAGATGAAAGCAGGCTGTAACTCATGGTCCTACATTGCCAACCCTGGACTACAGACATTGCTATGGAAGTATAAGAAGGAGAACATCAAGAGGCAAGGGAAAATGAAAAACCAAAAACAGGATATTTCACAACTAAGTCATATATTCTTCCTGTAGAAAAGACATCCCATTGGCTTTTAATATCATTCAATAGGAATCCACAAGTAAGATAAATGCATTTGGACCTGTGAGTTCAAATCTTGGTAAAACGTTTGACCACATGGAGATTACTTGTGCCTGATAAGTCCCTGTAAGGATGAAACTGGTTGCATAGGAACTCCTAATGATCAGTAGCAATTACAGTCAGTGATAATTATTTTTTGTTCAAAGGTTGTTTCCTCATCATTAGGTTCTGATTTTTTTTTTATCTTAACAGCAGTGAGCATCCATTTAGTAGAATCTTATAATTCTTGGACTTTGGAGGCCACGCAATGCTGAAGTAGGCTTTGCTGCCCAACTGAAAAAACTCAATAAGCTTATTTTAATATTATCTGCTCACTTCAATAAGTAAAATGAATGAGTAAATATACAAGCGGTTATGTAAAAGATGGTGGTTTGCCTGAAAGCTAAATCCTACAGGTATCCTTTACACAATGCAGAGATCATAGTGGTAAAACGTACAGGCAGAGATTGCTTAGTCAGCTCTTGACATCTAAAGTAAGTGCACATTCTTATGGATGAAGGATGCTCTTTGGCCATAAGTCTATTCTTTCTCATTGACTTCTCGTTCAGTATGTAGACATTGCACTGGGGAAGAATTTATGAAAGAGACCACTAATGAACTCATCCCTGCTCTAGGAACCTACCACATTTCTTTCAAGTCAAATGTTAATATAGGTTAGAGTTCCTAGTTTGACAATCTCTGAAACATATACATAGCCAAACATTCTTTTATCTCAACTGTCAGAACTTCCCTTTGATCAAAAGCTTCCTGTGTGAAAGCCTATCAGAACTGCAACACTCTCTCATCTACCATGACAGATATATCTTTGAAGAGTTCTAAACAAACCTGAACATGTCAGTTACTAAAGACAGACTATTATTATTAAGAGACTGAACTGCAGGCCCACACTCTTTAGATTGCATAAATGAGCAACTCAGCTGTATCTGCTACAAAGGTGAGATGGCATTAAGGAACAACCAGGAACTGATAATCCTACTTTTTAAAATTTATATTGCATGGGAGCTTAAGTAAGATGATTTCTGCTTTTCAAGAGGAAGGCAGGAGAGAAATCAAAATTGAAACAAACATTAAGTATAAAAATGTAAAATAGCTTTGAAGGTTCTCCTAAGAGCTAGTCTGGAATGGAGCAGCAATTTATTCATTTATTTATTAAATGTATATGCCATCCAGCCAGTGGTGGGATTCAGCCAGTTCACACCACTTTGGCAAAACCAGTAGCTAATTTTTTTGTTGCCCAGGCCCAGAACTGACTCAGAAGCAGCATCCACACAGAGAACCGGTTGTTCACATATTTGAATCTCACCACTGCATCCATCTCACAGTCAGAAGATTCTAGGTGGCTTTAGGCATCTTAGTAATAAACGAGCAAACAATAAACGGCACTGTTGGCAGAATTATACATAAAAATCACATGCTTGATATCAGTCAGTCAGCCAATGATCTATTAAGTACACGTCCTTTTCCAACAAAAAAAGGAGCAGTACAAATACTTTCTGTTATCTATACATATGCATTCATATAGATGGGTTTCATCTCAATAGGTTTCATCTCAAATCTGGAGAAACTATGTCCTATATTCTCTTGTAATATAGTAGCTCAAATTTTATTTTTTTATAGTTCCCCAGACAAGAATGAATATATACGTTCATATATGATTATATACAGGGGGTCCTGAGTTAATGATGGTAATTAGTTCTGAGAACACTATCATTATCATTATCATTACTGCTAAGCTTGTAAGCCGCCCTGAGTCTTTGGAGAAGGGCGGGATATAAATGGAATTAAAATAAAAATAAATTTAAAAAAAATTAAGTAATGTGGTTATCATTAAGCATGAAGCCATGGGCTGCACTGACTTACAACAGCAGCCACAGCAGTTCCAGTCGCAGTCATTAGGTGAACCTTGCATGGTTCTTAGGCATGAAGGCACATGATCACCATTGGTGACTCCAACCAGTTTTCTCACTGAGTTTGCTTGTTAGGAACTGGCAATTAAGGTCAAAAATGGTGATCACATCATTGCAGAGTGCTGCTACTGTTATAATTGAGAACCAGTTGCCAAGCACACAAATGGTGATCACATGACGTTGTTATGCTGAATGGCCACATCTTCAAGGGTGTAAGTCTTCTCATTCAGGGCTGTCATAACTTTGACCTGTCACTCAGATTGTAACCTGAGGACTATCTGTACTCATACATTCAGGCTGGATTCAAACATTAAGACATAATGTGATTTATTCTGTTTATGGCTTAGCCCTTCTTTATTCAATAAAAAAAGTTTGATCTAGTTTATGCACTATATTTCATAAGTAGGAAAACAGTCTAGAATTATTAATATCAATTTTAAAACTCTGGGGAAATGAACTGCTGGATTATGCTTTTTCTATGAGACTGTTATTAACACAATAGAACTGGAAAAATCTATTAATATCAGTACCGTTCTAACTTTTTGTTTTGGTCTTTTCTGGAAAACATGGCAGTGATGTTCTCCAAGTTTCTTCTGTCTTTGACCTTTCTCAGGTTAAAACTTACATAGCAAACTCTTATTTTGATCTGTAAGAAGCTGAGGCAACAAAATACATTCAGCTCTTTCACTTTCTTGGCATTATATCTGTCTAACTGATTTATCTACCCTGCCAGGTAGGATATTTTCCCTCTAGTTATAAACTGGGCTAGGTTGTGACATCTCCTACAAAAGAGTGAGAGCTCAAGGTTGTTGCTAGAATCCCACAGCCAGAGTCATCTGATTTCCCCCTGGGAATGTATTTCTCAATGCCAATACATAACAAACACAGTCTCAGCAGGTGGCAGCATTTGTCCATTTGTCCAATCCTGCTCAGGATTGGTCCTGGTTAGTACTTGATTTTGAAGGAAACCCAAAACTAAACAAAGAAAAGGTCCCAGAATAAAACTACAGCAAACCAATTCCACATCACTATCAAGGCCATGTCCCTGAAATGACCAGGAGTCAAGCTTGACTTTATAAAGAGGTCTTTTTTAATTATTAAAAAAAGAAACTTGATGGGCTTCTCATTTGTTTTTTGAACAATTAAGCATACTGCCAATGCTCCAGATTATTTCAGTATGGGAAATGTTAGAAATGTGAACTTGCTCATTCACTAAAATATTCACAAGGCTTTCTCTATGGATACCCGCCCCCACCAGGGACTGGTCCATCAATGCAATTAGTCACATATTCCTACTCCAAAGTTCACTCAGACAACTGAATAAAACCAGTGTTCATTATACTCCAAGATTGGTTTCAGTTATCTTAGGAGCAGAATTAGTATTACCTAGGCATTTTCTTCTCTCTAGTTTGGAATGCGAACCTATTCAGAAAACCATAGGCAATCAGTACTGAAGGCAATCAGTACATGAAGTACTATGAAGGAGGCTCTCTAACAGGAGGAAAAGGAACCGGAAGGAATGGGGATTATCCCACAGAATTACAGGCTGACTAGTTGACAAAAGGAAGGATTGGGTTGCTTGAAAGCAAAGTGTGGACTAGATGTGGGAAAGGTTTCACTCCACATTTCTACAAAGCTGTCTGGTCTTTGGGAAACTATACTTTTTGCTTATGTTACTGGGATGAGGATTGTGTGTTATGCATGCTGAACAAGAGACACTTGAGCTGACAGGATTAGTTGAGTTTCTTCATTTTGGGCCATAAGGTAAGTAACTTTTTCATCATATTTAATACAAGTGATTTTCTCACAGTTGCTGTAGGTTTAATTGCTGCTTTTGCAAAGATGGTTCCTGTTATTTCTGCTGTCTTGTCCATGCAACACACACCTAGCCATCCACACAAGAAGAGCTACCAAGGAAAAGCAAATGATGAAACAAACACTGGGCCTTACATACTTACATCCCACATTGGACACAAGTACAAGTCAACATCTTGTAGACAAATGAATTGGCCTTCTCGGTGCAAACACTTGTTGCTTGCAATGCGTGACCCTTAGCATTTAATGTGAATTAGGGATCTCTTTTTTTTCTTCCTCCTATCCATTCTTGACAAACATCTTTCATATGAACTATTTTAGCTTGGTATTATTTTATCAGCATGTGATTGTAAACCACTTTGATGTATTTTATAAGAAGCAGCATCCACAGATTTGGATAAATGAATATTTCTGTGCTTCCTGCCACAGAAATAGCCTGGATTGGATGGTGGTAGCACTACCATTTTTAGTCCTGGGATAACTGCAGGACAGAGATAGTCTGCTAAGGATGTGCTTACTATCTCCTTGTTCTGTACTAGCCTGCTACCAGCCCTGCAGAAAAGGCAGGGACAACCCCTTTTCAAAAGGCAAGAGGCTGGAATTAAGCCTGCCAAATTTATTAACATAAAACAGAGCAAAACAAGACACCAACCATGAAACAGGAGCTAGGAAACAGGAACTATTCAAGCGGTTGCCTTCAGCAAACCAACCCTCCCACGCATTCCCCTTTTATACAGTTCAGGGCGTGGCTTTTCTCTGCCTCCTTCCGAGGTGCCCCATTGCCTTCCTCTGTTTACTCCTGATTCACTGCCTCCTGCGTTGGGCGTCCTTGAACAGGGCCAGCTGTGGGTCATCTTCATCCACGCTGTCAGGCTCACACAGCTGGGTCTCCATCGTGACCAGGTGGGAGGGGCCTGGCTGAGGGCTTTCATCAGCAAGCTCTTCAACACCCCCCTCCTCCTCTGAGTCGTCCGACCCAACTGCCGAACCCACAGGCTGACCCTGAATCACAACACTCCTACCAAAGTCAGATGGAATTACAGCTACTTAGTTTTAATTAAATGCAAACATTGTATATTAAATTGTAAGCTCCTTGAGGTAGACCAGACTGGGAAATCAAGGTTATTAATGCTAATTCTACTTTTATTATAAAGCTACAGTAACAGAATCTTGAAAGTCTGAATGTGCCTCCCCATTCCCTGCCTTTATCTTCAAGAGAACTAGGGAGAATGAAGCCTCAGATGCTTTCTCAAGTTACATTTCTGCCTTGGACTCAAATTTCTTTATCTGCCCATTGTCTTAGCTCTTCTTCCTGAGGCTCTTCTTCCTGTTTCTACCACTCATTAAAAAATGCACAGTGACGTTACTGGAGTAAAAAAAATACTATCTCTGTCATTGTATTTTTCTTGAAAGAACTGTTTTCTTCTTCTGAATTCTGTCATTTCGGTTTCTGCAACAGAAGCATGTCTCTCCGCACTAAATAATAGTACCATCGCTGCTACCAAAGTTACAAAACTACCATAATAAAATAAAGGTTAAAAGCCAGGATGAGAAATTTCCCAGGCGTATGCCATACCAGACTGCAATCAACAACCCTTCTGGTCCAAATTTTTTTAAAAAATGGTTATTTAACTTTTATCTATTTTTAATGTAGCCACTACATTTGCCAGAGGTAACTGTATTACTGTATATGACTATAGTCAGCATCAGTAGAAAAAAGAAGCATCTCTTCAAGACAGCAAATCCACTGTTTTAAGGACGTCTTTATCTGGTTTTATGACAGATACAGTAGTGTCTCAATTGTGTCAATTCTCCAAATACTTAGTCCTGTATTCAGGGGCCTTGGTGGAGCAGTGGGCTAATGCCTCCTTAAGTAACCCCAGCTGCCTGCAATTAGTGCAGGTTCGCATCCCACCAGGCTCAAGGTTGACTCAGCCTTCCATCCTTCCGAGGTAGGTAAAATGAGGACCCAGATTGTTGGGGGCAATTAAGCTGACTTTGTAATAATGCCGCAGGGGGGGCAAAAGCCCTAATAAGCAGGCATATACATAGAATGAAGGCTATTGCTAAGCACATTGATTTGTGCTTCTTAGATTGTAAGCCACACTGAGGGCGGGATATAAATGGGATTTTTTTTAAAAAAATCAACAACTTTCTTCTTAGCATAAGACACATGAAGACAATACAACTGGATACATTTCTTGATTGCAAAGTAGGATAGAACCGCAATGACTCAAAAGATCTGCTTATACAGTATAGAGCAACCAATGTCTGAATATTGTATAGGTAAATGTTCCAAATTTAAAATTGTATAGGGCTGGCAGCCAATTCTCTATGAATGCAATAAGCGCGGCAAGATACAGTAAATATATTTTGCACCCTTTTTGCCATGAGATAACCCTTAAGAAAAACTCTTATCTGTGCTTGGGTGCAGCCTACTTTATTCTTCTAGTGGTACTCTATGCTGCCATGGTTCCAACAGATGAAACTGTTATACAAAGTACTTGTAGAAGAAAAGCTTCTTCTACAAAACCAGAAGGAAGAATGTAAAGTCTCTTGTTGACAGTTAAATTGTACATCTACCTAAAGCCACTTCCAAACAGTCTTTTATGTTGTTGTTGTTTGTTTGTAGTTAAAAATGTTTTGGACAATTTTGCTTGAATAACATTGTCTGCACATTTTTCTCAAGGTCATCTTCTTTACTGCCTGATACCTTGCTTGCCAATGTTGACATTGCTGCCCAAACAAGGGATAAGTCAGCTGTTAGTACTGCACCACCACTTCAGTGGCGCAGCTGTAACCTCTTTTCTGGCATTTATTTTATTTATTTTATTTTAATCCCATTTATATCCCGCCCTTCTCCGAAGACTCAGGGCGGCTTACAATTTAAGCACAAACCAATGTGCTTAGCAATAGCCTTCATTCTATGTATATGCCTGCTTATTAACTATTGCCATTCCTACAACTGGGACCTTGATCATATAGGCTGCCAGGGAGCGCCATCTTCTGGATCACCCAGATGCCACTCCAGGGCAATCATAGTCAACCAAGTCCTGGTCATATTTTCACCAACAGCCCAGTCCAAACAAGCTGAAATCCTCCAACCCACAAGCTTCCAACAATCTGCTAAAAAACTTAGAACTCCTGTGGGTGCCTCTTAAGAAACATCCGTTCTCACCACAATACCAAAATAAATAAATAAATAAAACCCACCATTCTATAAATAACTTCAATTCTGAGTAATAATATACTAATTAGTAAAAGCATATTGTGAAATATATAGCATTAAATAAAATATAAATAGGAGTTTACTTTTCCAAGAATGCAATCCATGTCTGCAGTTTATTTTTTTTCCCTTCTGGCCTATTTTTATGAAGACTATATTTATTTTATCGTATAGAAATTCTATTCAGCTTTGCTTCTATAAACCAAAGTAATACTTATATAGTTGGTAGCCTTCCAATAAGTAAGAAGAAATTATTCCGGTGGGGAACACAAGAAATTTATAATAACTGAAATCAAAATAATGTTATTTAAGAAATTATCCCAAATAGAACATACAGGGATAAACAGGCTTTTCCCCCACAAAGTTTATAATTAAGGATTGTAAGGAAGTACTAAGTGGCTAGTTCACTGAATACTGCTTTCTGTAGGCTAATATACATGCAAGTGACTTGGTATAAAAATCTGATAGTTTAAATCAGGGGTGTCAAATTTGTCGCTTCACATGACGTGTCGCGAGGTATTGTGACTTTTTTCCCCTTGCCAGAGCTAGGGTGGGCACGGCTTCTGCGTGACACCCCTGGTTTAAATGATGTTTGATAAAGGTTAAGTTGTATAGGAAAAAATGAATTTCTTAATTATCAAATAGTTGGGAGGGAACTCAGGAAGTTGTAGACTCTTCAAATCTCTTCCATTTGGTTTCAAGAAGGGCATAGACTTTTAGGATTATTTCAATTAACTTCTAATATCTTTAGCTAGGTACATCTGTTTTAAAGAGAAGAAAAACCAATTAGTTTTTAGACTTGTGAAAACAAGAAATTATGAGGTCATTTATTTAACAAAATTTTATTTATTGCTAGTCCCTGTTCCATTTCAGAAACTAAGATAAAACAATAGTGAAGACTGTGACCTCAAACTTGGATCTGTAAATCTGTCTGGAAATGTCAATGCAGGCACAGATCAACCAGAAAGACAAACATTATCAGGATACTGAAATAAGATATAGTAGAGCTGAGCTGCAAGCCAAGAAGAGCAGAGAATAAAAACATCAATCATTAGTCAGATGTCATCAAGTTGGGCTCAACTCAGAATGACTGTATGAAAAAAATATTCTCAACCATGACCTGCTCCTAGTTACAATCTGATCCCATCCATCCATTTTAGCAGCTGTTTTATTTCTTTCTGTCTTGCCAAGCATAGTTTTGTCTAATCTATTAGCCACTCACAACACAAATACGAGTTTCAAATGTTGTCATATGCCTAATCTTTCACTTCATCAAGCCTACATACAATTTAACCACCAATGTATTACACTGGGGATAATAAAGCAATAATATTGCAGATGGTATTACAGATAAAATGTGTGAAAAAATCATTGTTAAAATTGTTAAATTGCCATATATAACATTTACCAGTTTAGTTAAGTGAGACTACTCCTGATAGATACAACTATTCCTTCTTCCAAAGTAATTTGGAAGAACCTGCTACATCAAAACCCATATAAATACTTTCTGTTTTGTTTTTATAAGTTCATTATTTTTTCAAGGACAGTGGGAGAATTCTCCAAGATTTTACAAAAATCTTGCAGAAGGATTTTCAAGTCAGGATTTTAGTAGACACTTCATTGCTCCACTGGATAGCAGCTCAGCATTCTCAAGAAAGATTAAGGACAAGACACTTGAGTCCTGCTGTTTTTTACTCAGGTTTTTGCTGGATATGTCACTTTTGCACATAATCCCCACATGATTATACAAGCAATAGTTAGATGGTATCCACAAGTGACATTACTCAGGAGGTTGCCTGGCACTTCACTGTGAATATAATACTTGAAAGTAAAGACTGATTGCAATTAACAAATTATAAGAGTTTGTTTCATGCACTATGTAATGTATTGGGCTTTGTCTTGCTAAAGGAATATCATGTGGGGTTAATTGCTGGAAGGTTGCTCAAGCAGGGAAGCTGGCTAACGGCTCCTAGCTCCTCAGACAACCCTTCTCCAGTGCCGCCATTGGCTGCCTCTAGAGCGGCAATAGGTTGCTTTAAACCTATTGGCCGCCGCCTAGAGGCCAGGGTATAAATTGCTGCACTCGCAGCCCTGTTTCTCAGTTCAGTTCCTGCAACCAAATAAACAACGATCTTTGCCGAACTCACTCCCCTCGTCTCGTCAACCAAGCAACAAACCCAGTATCTAACACACTATATCAAGGGTTTTCAAACTTAGCCCTTTTATGACTTGTGGACTTGAACTCCCAGAATTTCTCAGCCAGGCACATAAAAGGGCCAAGTTTGAAGATACATCAATACTTAACATAAGCCCCAAAGAATGTCAGTGTTTTATATTGGGCTGAAGTCAAGGATGTCAAAACAAAGAAACACTGCTTGCCTGAAGTTACCAAGGCTACAATCATAATCATGTAATTCTGAAGAAATCTCTTAAACAAAGTTAAGATTTTTTAATGTTTATTCTGCTATGATGCAGATGGAAATTAAGTCATGCATGAGTATCTAAAATTGCCCTTTTACCTATATCTAGTTTTAAATTTCAAGATGGTTTGGAAGCTATTTATTTCCAATTTCCAATCAGTGAAGGACAAAAATCATTTCACATAATTTATAAATGAAAACTGAACTTATCATTTTTGTAGTAGATATTACCATGCTATCTTGGATGCAAATTTAAAGCACCTGAAAGTGCCTGAAAAAGTGGGGAAAATTCAGAATCAGTGCAACGGTAATTAACAGCATTTTATCTACCCAAAAGAAATGCTAAATGAAAAGAAATAACTTTATGTTCCTTAATATAGGTATTAATATGAATATAGCCTTTTCAGCATAAGAATATTGATATTTAAGATATTCAACAATGTTCTCATACCAATATTGTAGGATAGGAAGGAGTCTGGGGGGGATTTTGGCTTACTCAGTTGATATTTCAAGTTAGAAGTGAGGACAACATAAAAAAAATGTTCATGACATTAAAAATGAAGTAATAAATATCCCACTTGAAGCTAGACCTTGGATTTTTGATCATAAAAAACCAAAAGTTCTGCAGAATATTTTAACTTTACTACCTCAGGAAAAAAAATCTGAGGGCATTCTGGCACTTAATTGTATTTTTCCTTGCTGGACACAAACTGTGCCTGGTCCGAATTAGATAACAGTATTGCCAATTTAAAATGTCAGAAAATTTTGCCAGTTGAACTATAGAGGCTGGCCTTGTTATTTTAAAGTGAATTAGGAAAATCTGTTCATTTAGTGTAACACATGTAAAGGGAAATGTAGTTCAGCACTGCCCAATTCTTTCCTACCTAATTGTTCATGCATGCCTTTGCTTTCATACTTACTAGATTAAGGAAAAGAACGCCACAGGACCAACTTCCAAAGGAAGTGCCAGTAAAAAGAAAGCAATCACTCAGCATTGGCCACAGTGAGGCAGAAAAACACGGGAAGGTGTCATTTTCTTGTTCTGTTTGGCAAAACCAAGCAAACAAACATTCTTGCATGCGTGGTAAGATGGGTTGCAATTTGCATGCCAACCTGCTTTGTCTGAACGCCTTATCCCTCAATGGACTGTGAGGAATAAGGACATAAAAACAAACATTGCCAGTCAGTTGGAAGCAGCTTTCTAGAGTTAGTGGACTAATCTTTTGGGATATTCACTTTTCTTTTTATACTGCCATTTCTTGGAAATACTTGTCTTCCAATTGCTGAAGTATACTCTAAATATGAAAATACTGGATGAGTGAAATATAAATGCTTTGCTTTTCTGGAGGACTAGGAAATAGATCCTCTCTGACCTGGTATATAATAGTAAAACAGAAAAAAAAATCACACACAGAAACCTTTGAGTCAGTGTTGACTCTTGGCAACTGCCTGGACTGGTCCCTGCAGTTTTCTTGGCAAGATTCCAGAAGTGGTTTACCACTGCCTCCTTCAAAAGACCAAGAGAGAATAACTGGCCCAAGGTAATCCTAGCCTAAGGTGGGTTTGGAACTCACAGTCTTCTGGTTTCTAGTTGGTGCATTAACCATGTGATGTATTGGGCTTTGTCTTGTTAAGGGAACACCATGTGGGTTAATTGCTGGAAGGTTGCTCAAGCAGAGAAGCTGGCTAACGGCTCCCAGCTCAGACAACCCATCTCCAGCGCCACCATTGGCTGCCTCTAGGGCAGCAATAGGTTGCTTTAAACCTATTGGCCGCCGCCTACAGGCCAGGGTATAAATTGCTGCATTCGCAGCCCTGTTTCTCAGTTCAGATCCTACAAGCAATAAACAATGATCCTTGCTGAACTCACTTGCCTTGTCTCGTCATTGAAGTGACAAACCCAGTATCTAACAAACCACTACATCATACTTATTGATGGAGCACACCACAGGTAGAGACCACTTCATAGAAGACCTGCCTGTCACTGAACCCCAAGTCTTATGAACTTCCCATGAAGGGAGACTCTAGCAAGCTGTCTGCAGATGTTTGTATCTCATGGATAGAATCAATATTGGCTAGTCAGGGCCTGATATAATGTATCCCAGTGCCATGCCATGTAGAGTTAATATCACCAGATGGAAAGCTTTGTGGTATAGTATCTAACAGCATAAGCAATGTGCCAAGCTATCCTAAGTTCTCACATGAGCAATTATTTTGTACATATGGTATAGTTTCATCTCAAGTTGCTAGAAAGTTACAAAAAATGTTTTCTTAGAATGCCATATTTATTTCTTCCATATAAACATGCATTTCTTCTACTGTACATAAACAAACATATACCCAAGTTGTCTAAGACTCCATAGAAATTAAACCATTCTATACCCAGTGTTATTTCTGCATAATCATGCAATGGATTGCCCTAGGCTAAACTATTTGGTTTGTTTGAATGTTGATTTAGCCTACTGTGTTGGCTAATGACTCTATGTAATTACGAAATCAGCCACTATGATTTATTTAAATCATGATAAAAAGCATAACATGGCTTATCATGTTATATTAGCCAAGATACAGAGTAGAGGAGAGAAAAATGTAAAACTCTGTTTTCAGAACAAATGAATTAATAATATAACCATGATGTTTTAGAATAATAAATGATGGCAGTATAATCCATACAAAACTCAGTTCTCATTTTCAGATGACTTCATAACCTTGAACATAATTTGAATAAAGTATATGCTACTTAACCAATTCCAAGAAAAAAGAGAGCTCCAAAGGCTTCAGATGCAGTCATTTCTTCTCATTCCTCATCTCCTTTATTAGAGCACAAATATTTTGCTCATGAATAATCCACAGTCAATCATTCATTTTGCAATCATTAACTATGCACTGCATATACTACAGGCACTTCAAATAATTAAGCATAAGTGTTCTTTATAATCCATGTAGATTTGTCAATCTTTCCCCAAAATCCACCTTGTTAGACATGCTTTGCTTCTCTAGACATGCAATCAAATATCATGCAGAATAAAGAGTCCTCATAAAATCCCATTTTTGTAAATGTACTTGAAACTGCATTAATACAATTACTTTCATTTTGTGTTTGTATTATGCCTGTTCACAATTGTCATAAAGCATTAATACATCTTCAAGACAATGGTATTGCAATATTAGAAAACGTATAGGCTACATGTTAAAACGCTGCATTGAAAATGTGCCAGGCTAATGAAGCATTATAATCCAATAGATGTTAAAATCAATTAGTGATTTGCCAGTCTGAATTTTCTTTTTTCCTCCTCAAAAAGTGGGAGGGGAGGGAATAAACGAATAAAATTCCCCCTTACTACTCTTCATTTAAAATCAGTCTTTTCATATAGCAGATGGTGAATCCATTCTCAGCACTTCAGCTAAAATCCCTTTTGATAAGTAAAATCAAGGATGAACGTTGCAAGGAACAAATATGTCAGCATATATCAGATCTTCCATCAACCTCTTTCAGAATGTTTCATATGCCAATAGATTTGTTTATCAAATGTGGAAATGTGTTGACTTATTTTCTCTCTAAGGCGGATTTCTAATTTACATATCCATACAAAGGAGGTTGCATATAAAAAAACATATCCCTGCATTTTTAGTTGCATTGAAATAGACTGGGAAATTATCTAGCTAAATTATATTTAGATTGCTATAGTATTGCACCAATGTAGTTTCTGAAACAGGCTGGCCCTTATCCCAGTTTGGAATCTATTCCATAAAACATAAACGATACAATCTCCTTTGTGTGAAGCTTAACCCCTAATGACTACATTCATCCCTCCATGTAGTTTTTGTGGCAACAATATGAAAATAATAAAAATAAAATAATTTGATCCTATTTTCTTCTAAGAGGTTTTTGCAATTTCGCAGTCCAGCTTCTAGTCCTGGGTTTGAGCTGAAAAGGGACTTCTGTGGGTAGCTGCTACAGTAAAATATTACATAGCAAGTAATCAGTATTTACATTTGAAGCATCATATCTACAATACTGGAATCAGAACATATTTGGTTTTTAAAGTTAATCTGGAAAAGCAGGGGAGGAGGAGGAGCAGTCCATCCCATAGAAAAGGAATAAGGAACAAGTGGTATTGCGTTGTATATTCCAAATTGCTAAAAAGAATCACATATCATACTGGATGGAGATTTCCAGGGTAAAGTTCAAGAATGAGAATTTTAAAAAATAGCATTGATGTAAATTAAAAATAAAATAGCCAGCCTACTGTGGAAGGTATGGCAGTGGATGGATGCAAATAAAAAAACAATGTGCAGCAATATATGGGGAACCAGAATAAGAAAAGTTCAGAATGCCATGGGGAAAATAGAAGTCTGCAATAAAATATTTAATAAGCAATCTGTGGCCCATGTATAAATATTTTATTACCAAACATAGCTTTGACCCACCCCAACAGCTCTCGAGTTTTTTCCGTTCCTTCCATTACTTTATTTAAGATTCCAGAAGGTTTGAAATGCCACATTTATAGTCCTTTAAAAAAAATGTAGGTGCTACAAAAGTGGTAAATGTCTGGCAGATTCTAGATGTAGTTTCTAGATATGCTCAGATGACAATTTCTAGCATCCCTGACCTTTCTTCATGCTGTACATTCAGACTGGTTCATGCATTCACTTTGATTTGTTCAGTTTGATAGAATAGAATAGAATAGAATAGAATAGAATAGAATAGAATAGAATAGAATAGAATAGAATAGAATAGAATAGAATAGAATAGAATAGAACAGAACAGAACAGAACAGAACAGAACAGAACAGAACAGAATAGAATAGAATAGAATAGAATAGAATAGAATAGAATAGAATAGAATAGAATATTCTTTATTGGCCAAATGTGATTGGATATATAAGGAATTAGTCTCTGGTACATAAGCTCTCAGAAAGCCATTTCCATGTATGTATGGAAGTATCCAACTCTTCGGAATTGTCAGATTTGATTATTTGCCTTTCTGATTCAATTTGGAAAGTCAGTTTTATTCAGGCCTTTGAATCAAATCTCCATGCTGAATTTTTACTGAGCAGTTATTTCATTTCATTTTCTCTAGCTGTATTTTAAAGGTTGCCCACTCACCAAGTTTCTATGTACTAAGAAATATCCCTAATTTCAATTTAATTAAGGTCACCCTGCTCAAGAAAGCATATGTACAGGACCGTCTGATGTTTGCTAATGAACATCAGAATGATTCAGAGGAGAACTGGGTGAAAGTGTTGTGGTCAGATGAGACCAAAATCAAGCTCTTTGGCATCAATTCAACTTGCCATGTTTGGAGGAGGAGGAATGCTGCCTATGCCCCCAAGAACACCATCCCTACCGTCAAACATGGAGGTGGAAACATTATGCTTTGGGGGAGTTTTTCTGCTAAGGGGACAGGACAACTTCACCACATCAAAGCGACAATGAATGGGGCCATATAGCATCAAATCTTGGGTAAGAGCCTCCTTCCCTCAGCCAGGACATTGAAAATGAGTCATGGATGGGTATTCCAGCATGGCAATGACCCAAAACACACGGCCAAGGTAACACAGGAGTGTCTCAAGAAGAAGCACATTAAGGTCCTGGACTGGCCTAGCCAGTCTCCAGACCTTAATCGCATAGAAAATCTGTGGAGGGAGCTGAAGTTCGAGCTGCCAAATGTCAGCCTTGAAACCTGACTTGGAGAAAATCTACAAAGAGTGAGACAAAATCCCTCCTGAGATGTGTGCTAACCTGGTGGCCAACTACAAAAAACATCTGACCTCTGTGATTGCCAACCAGGGTTTTGCCACCAAGTACTAAGTTATGTTTTGCAAAGGGGTCACTCATTAAAATGCAAATCAATTATTAACTTTTTTGAAATGCATTTTCCTGGATTTTTCTGTTGCTATTCCGTCTCTCACTGTTAAAATAAACCTACCATTAAAATTATAGACTGATCATTTCTTTGTCAGTGGGCAAACATACGAAATCAGCAGGGGATCAAATACTTTTTCCCCCCAGCAGTACTCATGTCTCTTGTTTTCCAAGGACCTTGAGTCCATGCTTAGGTAAGGAATAGATCCACTAATGTATAACTACAATTAAGGAAACAATGCCTCTGGAGATAGAGATACATTTTTATTCTTTAATTTGAGAGTTCTGTTGTTCAGTTTGTATACATGTGCATAATGTGATGCAGCTGTTAAACAGGAAAAATAATATCATGGTATATAATTGTTCCAGTGTATTCTGCCCTGATTAGACTTCACTTTGAATTAACCACATTTAAAAACACATTTAAAACTGAAACAAGGAGAAGCACTACTAAGAGAAGGACTACCAAGATAGAAAACAATCTCAATCCATGTGAGAAATGGTTAAAGAATATGGGAATCCTTATCCTACAGAGCAGACAATGGAGGGAGGATATGTTAGCAGTCTTGAAATATCCAAAGGATTGTTATGAAGATTTATTTTCTAGTGCCTCAGAAAGCAGGCCCAGAACAAGTGGGTTAAAATTATAAGGAAGTAGATCCAGGCTAGTCAGTAGGTGGAATCCCCTACAGGTTGTCAGCTTGTGAAACAGCCTGCCACATGAAAAGGCCCATTTTTTATACTAGTACAGACATGTCAAACACAAGGCCCGGGGGCCAGATCCGGCTCGCGAAGTGGTTTCATGAGGCCCGCAAAGCCATCCTGGAAACAGTGAGGGAATGGCCCCCACTGCCTTGGCCCTGGCCCAGAGACCCTCAGATCTGTCCCACTCCTGCCCAGGCCCCCATAGGCACCCTTGATGTGAACGATGTAGAGCTGGCCACGCCCACCCAGTTGGCCATACGCACTTTAGCCATGCCCACCCAGTAGGCCACGCCCACCCTGGCCATACCCACCCGGCCCCCTGAGGGCAACCGCAATGCTAATACGGTCCTCAATTAAATTGAGTTTGACACCCCTGTACTAGTACAAAGGCAGGATGGCCATCCATTAGAGGTTCTGTAATGGATCCTGCACTAAGCAGGAGGTGAATTAGATGATCTTTAAGTCCCTTCCAACTCTATGAGCCTCTCTGTCACTTTCTACAGTAGTCACTCTTCCAGTTTTAACCTTTCCCCTCAGATAAACTAGAGTTAAATAGAAAAGAGTGATGCTGAAGTTACAAGAACTCACATCTCCTTATGTCCTTAGTTTAGGTTGCAAACAAGACCAGGATAAACATTTAAAGCCCAAAGCATATGAGATGGAGGTTTCGGGTTTTCCAATATCTGCAGAAGAAAGCTCCTTAAATATTTGCGGGAAAGCCACGCATAATATCAAGATCCTAAAGAGATCCAGATCAATATTCACACTGCCTGGGCCACACCAGCCCTACCTGAAGGTTAAAGCAGAAGTCAGGCAGCTCTGGAGAATGCAATTTGCAGAGTGAGGGTGTCACTGACTATTAAGCCAGGAGGTCTTTCACAGAGCCATCTGTTTGTTTTCCTGGGCATCCCAAGCATGCTATAAACCCCCACCCATATATTCTGCTGAAGTCACCATTCACAGCTGCAGTCTGTGTTTTTCTATGCTGAGAAGCCAAGCTGGGAGGCATGGTCCAAAGCCAGCTTCTCCATTTGCCAAGCAAAGGGCTATAGACACATGTTCACAAGTATTTTCCTCCCGATGCAGAGGCAAACAAGGGGAAAGAACACTGCTTTTGGCAGCTGCAGAGCAGCTGGAATTTGGCTGCCTGCAAAGAGCTGCCACCAGATTGCAGGTGGTGGCAGGAGAGTGACAGGCTGGTGTTTTGTTTTTTTTCCTCCTGTAATGGTGCTCTAATTGTCTTGCTGCCTAAGGTGGGAATGGACTCGTGCTTTGCTGGGAGAGACACTGGAGACAACAGACTGGGGCTACCTCTCCATGCTGGCATTTCAGCTCAAGGACAACCAGCTCATTACTGCCAGTTTTCCAAAGGATGTGTTGTTGCTCTTCATAAGCAGAAAACTGAGGAACGGTTTCCCAACAAGGGATTTGTTTGAGAGAATTAAAAGCTAATACAGACTTCCTTGTTTGTTTGTTTGTTTGTTTGTTTTAAAAAACCTATGCAAAGACTTCAGTCAATAGGATTATCTATCAATAACCCTCTCATGGACAGCCTACTTTTGACTTCTCTCAAACAGATAAGTAGGCTGTAAAAGGAAGAAACTTCTGCCAACCTAGCAGTTCGAAAGCATGTAAAAATGCAAGTAGAAAAATAGGGACCACTACGGTGGGAAGGTAACATCGTTCCGTGCACCTTTGGCGTCTAGTCATGCCGGCCACATGACCACGGAGACGTCCTCGGACAAGCGCTGGCTCTTTGGCTTTGAAACAGAGATGAGCACCGGCCCTTAGAGTTGGAAACGACTAGCACGCATGTGCAGGGGAACCTTTACATTTTACTAAAAGGAAGAATATGTACTCTGTGTCCATAAAGAGACCAAACATGTTTGGGCTAAGATGACATTCGCTCATCTCCCAGAACTCTAAGGCCATTAGAGATTTATGTCTTGCAGTCTCCTCATCAGAAGCAACTCTCTGAAGCACTTGTAGGCAATCCCAAGTCTTGTCCTTCTCCAAAAAGGAATCGTAAAAAGCCAGTCCACTCACCAATTCTTCATTCCACTGCAATCGTTCATCTCTGTTCTCAGCAGAACTGTCTGCCTTTTGCCGGAATGAGATGGAGAAATTGTGATTTTTGAACATCCTCTGCCACTTCCCACAATCATTCTGTGTCAGGGCAGTTCTTCCTCTGAATAAAATATTCAAGCCTTCCCCTCCTGCATCTAGAATCTAGAATACACTCAGCTTAATATTCTTCTTCCTCAAGTATAAAAACTAGTGGGAAAAGGAAATATTCAGTGTAAACGAATGTTTCTTCTGCACAAGGAGAAAAAACAGTTTTCACTGAGGTGAGCAATTGCAAACAGAAAACCAGTGAATTGATCTATGACAGAAAAGTTATCAGTAAAATAGTTTCTTGGACAGGAAGAAACTTAGTCAAAAGCCATACCAAATTCCACACAGCAATCTTGATGTCTATTTGCCTATGCAAATGTGCCATCAATTTAAATATAGCCCTGACCATACCTGACTATTCTTTTAAGAGGAGCTGAGCAGTCTATCTCTCTTAGAGAACATCAAAGGCTTCCAGAACTTTAGAAATAGGACTTTTTAGAGGGCAAGCAGTGGGGATTATGGCCGTAAGCCAATCAAGAAATGCAGAGAGTTGATATACACAAATTCTGTAAATAACTGCAAATCAGGACAATTGTCCCATTGATAGGAAAAGTAACAATGCAAAAATTGCTCCAGCATAGCATTAGTCCCTTCTGATTACCCATTTGTGGGTGATGAGATAATGACAAATGAAAATGAATATTCAGCAAGTAAAAAGGGGACTTTCCAGAACCTGGATCTATTCAAGATCACATGACTGACTGAAGACATTATGCCAAAACAATGTGATCTAGAAATAATTTTGCAATCTCCACAGATGAGAGTCCATTGTATTGAATAAAATGAGCTATCTTAGCAAAACAGACCTACTATCGTCTAAACCAGCGGCTCCCAACCTTTTCCCCGCACCCCTAGAACGCTTCTGATATATTCTCACATCCCTTACAAAAGTTCAAAATAACGGCAACAAACTAGGCATATCCACTATAAGATCAGTAAAAAAATCCAGGGAAACTATGTCCCACAATCCTGAGGTGGAGCAGAACAGGCAGAGAAAACTGGCTGGCCAGTGGTGGGATTCAGATATGTGAACAAACGGTTCTCTGTGTGGATGCCACTTCTGGAAGTCCATTCTGGGCCTCGGCAAAAAAAAAATTAGCTACCAGTTCTGCCGAAGTGGTGTGAACTGGCTGAATCCCACCACTGTGGCTAGCTTAGCATTGATGGCCTTGCCCAGCAAAATATATAATAGAACATTGCATATTGACATCTGCTCTCACCCACAGCCACCAGAACTCTCTGGTGTCTTCAACAATTCACCACAGCCAACTCGCCAGAGCCAACTCACCATGGCTAACTTGCCACAGCCAACTTGCCACGGCCAATTCACCACAGGACAACTCGCTGTGGGACAAGAGTTACTGTAGTATCAAAGAAATAGTGAATGAGAAACATTAAAGAAAGGATGCAAAAAGAGGGACAGAATGAAATGTGAATGGCAAAAATTAAACAATATTTTTATTTATTTTAAATAAATAAATAGAATTGTTAAATTGTCCCGCAGTGAGTTGTCCCACAGTGAGTTGACCATGGAGAGTTGTCCTGCAGTGAGTTGGCCATGGTGAGTTGGCCACACAAAGTTGGCTGTGGTGAGTTGGCTGTGGTGAGTTGACTGCAGTGAGTTGGCCGTAGCAAGTTGTCCCATTCCAAACTCTCTGAGTAAAAGATGCAATGTTCTGAATATTCCACTAGCTGTAGATGAAACTCTTATTTTTCCTCTTTGGAGAAATATGAGAAGCATCCCTTATGATGGTTATTTGTTTTGTGACATTAAGTGCCCTCCTCAGTGATATTGAAGGATTCAGCTTTTTTGGCAAATGGTGAGAGGTCAAATTGAACCCCTCTACTAAAACAAATGTTTTGAATCCATAAACACCTATTTCCTTTTCTTAAGATGAGATAAGGCTAAGCAAGCCCACAAAATGCACTCTCCCAAAGATGCAGTGGCTATAAAATAAATGCAGTTAGAGCAGAGAGGAAGGATAATTATTTTTATAGAACACCTAAATGCCAGGAGGAGCAAGGAAACTAGACAACACAATCAATTTAGTGAAACCACTAGCTTGCCATAAATTGTGTATCCTGCAGTAAATTTCACTAGTTTTTTCCCCCTAAAGTGAGGGATCCAAGCTTTGGTTTAAATTAAATAAAACTGGCTATATTTTTATAGGTCATTTCTTATTTCTTTTGTCCCTTATTATTGCAGGAAGGAATAAATTGTCTTTTACAGAAAATGTTGCTTTGTTTGTGTGTGTGTGTGTGTATGTGTGTGTGTGTGTGTGTGTGTGTGTGCATACATACACACACACACATACATATACACACAATCAGTGTGTGTGTATACACACCCACACACCCACATATATATATATATATATATATATATATATATATATATATACACACAAAGCAACATTTTCTGTAAAAGACAATCTATTCCTTCCTGCAATGAGCACAAATTGTTTAGAAAAAGATTGAATAAATTATATCCAAATCAGACTACTGATTGATATATTTACCCCATTAAGTGTCAAAGTATTTCTTTCTCTATTTGGCCTGCTCAAAGATTCAATTAAGCACTGACGATAAATTAATATATATCTAATCTGGTACTTCAGGGACATGTGGTTGTTAAGCATATCATTGCAGTTGTTAAGCAAGATATCCTGTGACTGCAACTTGTATTTTTACTTCCGTGTTCTCTGTTTAACTCAGCTTGTTGTAAGCCGATTGTGAAGCATGCAAATTGTGATCACGTGTCCATGGGAGGCTGCAATGGTCATAAATGCACACCAGATACAAAACACCTGAATGGTAATCATGTGATTGTGGGATGCTGCAATAGTTGTATATAAGAGGATTGGTTGCAATGCTTTTTCTTTTTATACCATTGGAACATTAAACAGTCACTAAATGAGACAATCAAGAACCAAGGACTACCTAAGTAGCCCTTTTCAAGTTGATGGGTGACTGATTTGTTTATGGTTTGAAGTTGTGCTTTTAATGAACAAATTAAATGAAGTTAATAAGGGACAGAGGAATAAACTGTATACTACTAAAATTAAATCATGAAGATAAAGGATGTCCAATCAACACTCTGTAACTGCACATTTTTCCCCTGCAAAAACATTGTTAAAGCTGTCATATATGTACCATTGTTTCTTAAAAGAACATTGTAGTATATAATGGATTGAAATGCATTAAGATAACATATGAATGAGGCTAGAAAAATATGCACTAGGTTAAAACTCTGTTCAACTAAAGTCTTTTAAATTTCTAATCTAATCCTAAATCTAACTGCAGTTTATGTCTATCATCCAGGTCATGGTTATCCCAAAGTTGCTTTTCAAAGGCAACTGGACTTTCTTAGTTTTTTCTTGAAAAATTTTCACTTCTCATCCAAGAAGTCCAGAACTGAAGAAGCTTTTTGGATGACAAGGGAAACTTTTTCGAGAAAAAACTAAGAAAGTCCAGTTGCCTTTTGAAAAGCACTTTGGGGACAGTTGCGGTTTACAAAAAATAAATATGTCTTGCTCGGCACTTTTGGTAATTAGCCAAATTTATTTTTAATGATACAGTTCAAACATTAAAGATTATTTCTTTTTGTTGATTTTACCTTATGGTTAAAATAAAACTCATGCTTACATAACATATCATATCACATCACATTGTATCGTATCATATCATATATATCATAGGTATTGTAAACAAGAGTATTACAATTATCTAAGAGGAATTCACAGTTTGAATAAACATTGGCATTTCACTCTGTACTTCTGACTGACTAGAATAAAACTAAAATATTCCTAACTGATATTTGTATGTACCTTAGAAAAGTCATCTCTGCTCACAGGAAAACAGAATGTAAGCAAATTGCCACCCAACTTTTGAAAAGCTCTAATTTTGCAGAAAAGGTCAGCATCTCTCTAGTGCTGCATTTGATTCAAAGTTATGGCTTGCTTAATGAAATGAGCATTGAAAGTATTTGGAAGAAAAGCCAATGTTAAATAGGATATTAGCAAAGCTTTAGAACCTGGTTCTGTTGTACCGAAGCATTGAGAGCTTGGGGTTTCTATTATTATTTGTACACATTTCTTTGTTTCAGAAGAATGCCTTCTCAGTATTCTGAGAAAATGCTGCTAAAGCCTTGCAGCAAAGTGGCCGCATTTAACCAGAGTGATTTTTAACCCAAAAGGCATTTATGGCTAACCCATTCCTATGCTTAAAACTTTCCTACCCACCCATCCCACAGTGTCCCCAGATTGCTGCTTTGGGCACAATATCAATCTGTTTATTAGTTCTGACATATAAAGAGATGAAATGGCAGCAAGAAGCCTCTTAAAGACAAATTCCTCCCATATCTACCTCAATATTCCCTGTTTCCCCTCCTAAATGAGCCCACGTCTAGGGGGAGAATCTTTTAATCATCTCCAGAAATGAAATAGCAAAATATTACACTCTCCTTTCGCTGACCATCTCACAAAACAGCCCTCTTTCCCTAGAAAGTTGTGAGGCTGAATTGCAAACTTCGACCTTCAAACATTGCCCATCCTGATGTAATTGTGCTCCATTATCAAATGTTCTTAAATAGTGAGCAGTTGTACACTAATTAAATTGTTCTATTTAAGGATTAGTAATCTCACCATTAGCAATCTAAGTTATGTTTAATGACAAATAAAATTCATAGACTTGAATCATGCATTAATTTTGCCTGAACTAAGACTGAAAGTTGCTTGTTAAATGCAAAAAGGAAGTATATGATGTAACTAAAGCACATGGGAAAATAAATGGAATGTTATTAAGTAGTTCAACACTGAGCAGGAAATAAAACAAAGGTGTGATGTCTCCTTGATTGCTCAATGTGTGGATGGATAATTGCATCAGGAAGGTTTTTGATGGCATTAAAAATGTATTGATGTGGCATGTGAATATATATGTACTTTATGTGCAAATAATAAAATATCATTGACAAGAATAATTTACATTAAATATTACATACTTCATATGATTCAATACATTGTATGAATCTGAACATTACAAGCAGTTGTTTAATGACTTTTCAGAGTACAAAGGCACTGAAAAACCAATCCTCACACTTAGGACTGTCACAGCATTCCCATGGTCATGTAATCATGATTTGTGTGCAACTGTTGTGGATTTATTATGGTTGTAGCATCTTACAGTGATATGGTCACCATTTGTAACCTTCCCAGGCAGCTTCCGACAAGCAGTGTCAATGGCAGGTTACAAGTCACAATTATGTGATGCCTTGCCTAATAATGACCATGGGTGGTTTGTTTAATGATCATGGCATGTGATTATGTGAAGCCTAACTTGATGACTGAACTACTTAACAATGAATTTCTGGTGCAGAAAAAGTTAGATGATTGGAAGAATGAGTTGCTACTTAGTCCAAAAGAGAAGGCAAAGGTTTAGTAGACAGCAAAGGAGGCACTAGAACAGTAGCTGAGAGAGGAAGCAAATTTCCTTGAGAAAGTGAATGAAAAAGAAGTACTCCAATGGAGGACAGCAATACCAAAACAATATAGAAGCCACATTAGATCTAGCTGTATAGAAACTGGAAGGCCGGAGCCTTTTGAACAGAAAAACAGGTGTGAATACCTCTTGCAGGAGGAAAATTGTAGCAGTTGATGATATCTTCTACAAGGAATAAAAAGCACTATTTGCCAGCAGGACCCATTGCTTTATAAAATATGCCGTCTCCAAGGGATACAAATTAGGGATGTGACAGAATAGTTATCATCCTGTCCTGGTTATTCAGAAAGGAATAAGTGACATTACTAGAATCAGATGCAAATATGAAGGTTCAAAGGTTTAGAAGGGAAGCCAAATAATCTGGAGATTCAGGTGGTATTTTAATCTATCCTTTCACTCCAGAGAAACAAAAGAGAAAGTACTCTACAACTGAATGAGTGGATATGGAAATTATTTCAGTGGGAGAGATTTGGCTCCTGGCTGTATGGTCTGAGATTTCTGGATAACTGGCTGTAACTCCACTGTGGAAGTACATGAGAGAAAAATTAAACTAGGTAAATTCAACTTTCAATGTCTGATTCTTGAACCAAAAGCAAATAGGCCTAACAGAAATGCGGTGGGATGTTATACCTTGGATTAGCAAGATATAGTAATTAAGTGTGGTTAAAAGGCAAAACTATTAGATCTTTTCCTGGACCCAAAACTATACTCAAAGAACAATCATCAATGGTTTCTCAATGAATTGGAGGGAAATACTTAGTGGGTGGTGTAGGCTTTGAGCTATGTCCTCTACTCTAGAATAATTTCATTAAAGGTTTGAATAAAGAGATGAAAGGATAGTTATCACATTTGCAGATGATACAAGGTTAAATATCAAATGTGCCAGCATAAATTAGTAGACTAGTAAAATGCTGTGGACGTCATATGCTTAGATTTCAGTAAGACATTTGACAAAGTAGACCACAACCTACTTCTTGGTAAGCTAGAAAAAGGTGGAATAGACAGCATCACCACCAAATGGATTTGTAGCCAGCTGACAAACCATACTCAAAGAGTAGTCCTCCTCAATGGAACTACATCCACATGGAAAGAAGTAAGCAAGGGGGTACCACAAGGCTCCATCTTAGGCCCAGTACTCTTCAATATCTTCATAAATGACTTAGAAGAGGGAATAGAAGGGGTATTTACAAATTTGCAGATGACACTAAACTGGCAGTAATAGTCAACACTCCAGAAGACAAGCTTAGGATCCAAAAAGATCTTGACAAACTTGAACAATGGGCCCTATCCGATGCTATCTGAAGACCTATTTATTTGAACAAGCCGGCCTGGCCTGATGAGGGATGTGTTGGGGTTTTTATTGCGGTTTTTTTATACTATTATTTATTGTTTTAGCTCGGGCTTATATTTAATTCTCTTTTAACTTTTGTACTTGGTATTTTATATGTGCCCTGTTCACCGCCCTGAGTCCTTCGGGAGAAGGGCGGTATACAAATATAATAAAATAAAATAAATAAATAAATAAATAAATAAAATGAGTTTTAATGTGGAGAAAAGCAAAGTTTTACATTTAGGCAGGAAAAATCAAAGGTATAAGTACAGATTAGGTGAGACCTGGCTCATAAACAGTAAGTTTGAGAAGGACCTTGAAGTCCTAGTGGATGATCACTTGAATATGAGCCAGCAGTATGCAGCAGCAGCCAAAAAATCCTTGATTATATAAACAGAGGCATAGAATCAAGATCATGCCAAACATTAGTACCGCTTTATAAAACCCTATTAAGACCACACCTCGAACACTGCGATCAATTTTGGCCGTACAACAAAAAAGATGTTGAGATTTTGGAAAATTCAGAGAACAGCAACTACGATGGTCAAAGGTTTGGAGAATGTCTGCAGGACTTGGGTTTGACTAGTCTAAAAAAAGAAGAAATAGAGGTGACATGATAGCAGTATTCCAGTATTTGAGGGGCTACCACAAAGAAGAGAGGGTCAAATTATTCTTCAAAGGACCAAATGGCAGGACAAGAAACATTGGTTGGAAACTGATCAAAGAGAAAAGCAACCTGGAATTAAGGAAAAACTTCCTAACAGTGAGGACAATTAATCAGTGGAACAGCTTGCCTTAAGAAATCGTAAGTGCTTCATCACTGGAGATTTTTAGGAAGAGACTAGACAGTCACTTGTCTGAAATGGTATAGGTTCTCCTACTTGAGCAGGGGGCTGGACTAGAAGACCTCCAATGTCCCTTCCAGCTCTATTCTATTCTAAGAAAGATAGGGGTACTTGCCTTGGTTACAGCATCATTTATTCATGTATTGGTCTGACTTAATCTCAGATTATATAGGTATCCCTGGGCAGCTAGAGAAGATGGCAATAAGGATTATCATCAGCCTACAAATCTTGCAACTGTTTCAAAGACTGATTGGTCTGGCAATCTTTAGCCTTGAGACAAGATGACTGAATGGGTATATGACAGTATTCTTCAAGTACACAAGAAGAAAACTTTGACCTCTTCTGTATTAACCCACAGTGCAGAAAATGAAAGAATGGTCTTAAATTATGCAGAGACTAGTTCTGATCAAATGTTAAGAGAATTTCCTAACAGTAAGAAATGAAACCAATTACCAAAGGGAGATAGTAACTATTCCTTTACTGGATATTTTCAAGGAAAGGCTGAGCAGGAATTCTTTTATTGATGGACTTTGTAATACCTTCCCCTTGATCAAAGCCTGGAACAAATCATTTCTCTCAGACTGTTCTGGGAAGCCTCAAGGCATCCTCTGCTTTCTTAAAAGTTCAGCAAGGCCATGTCACATCAAAGCGGTTGCTCCAAGTTCCTTCTAGCACTTTTAGAAGACCAAAGCAACATGAATTCAGTGCTTTGATTGAGGCATCACAAAACTTCTCAAACCAAAGTACCATTTTGGCTCAAATTACTCTTTTAATCCAACTCAGTTCAAAATGACTCCTGATAGTGAAGTAGCAATGCCTCTTATGTAAGTGTTACCTTAGATTCCTGCACTGAAATATGGTTAAACTTGATGGACCAAAAGGCCGTTCCCAATTCTATGATCATATCAAGTAAATCTTTAAAAGGAGAAAGAAATGCCTTTTCCAATTTGGAAAATTGTTATAAGTAATGTGGCATCTTTTCTTAGCATTATGCATGAAGTATCGCCAGCAGATGCCTCTTCAAAATAGTAAAACCTCTATTAAACCATCCAAGTGAAGAAAAGTCCTATTACTACTGAGAAATTTAAAACTGATCCTTATTACTAACTCCCGTATTATCTCTCAATAACTTTTATTCCCCTTCATGGATTACTGCCTTGTCGTGGCGAAGGGGCTTGCGTAATTCAATGAAGCTATGAGCTATGCCGTGCAGGGCCACCCAAGACGGAAAGGTCATAGCAGAGAGTTCTGACAAAACGTGATCCACTGGAGAAGGAAATGGCAAACCACTCCAGTATCTTTGCCATGAAAACCCTATGGACAGTACTAAAAGGCAAAACGATATGACGCTGGAAGATGAGCCCCTCAGGTCGGAAGGCGTCCAATATGCTACTGGGGAAGAGCAGAGGGCTAGTACTAGTAGCGCCAGAAAGAATGAAGCGACTGGGCCAAAGCCGAAAGGACGCTCAGCTGTGGATATGTCTGGTGGTGAAAGGAAAGTCCGATGCTGTAAAGATTTTTTCTCCATAGGAACCTGGAATGTAAGATCCATGAATCAAGGAAAGCTGGACGTGGTCAAACAAGAGATGACAAGACTAAACATTGACATCTTAGGTATCGGCGAACTAAAATGGACAGGAATGGGTGAATTTAATTCAGATGACCATCAGGTATACTACTGCGGGCAAGAATCCCTCAGAAGAAATGGAGTAGCCTTCATAGTCAATAAAAAATAGGAAAAGCAATACTGGGATACAATCCTCAAAATGACAGAATGATCTCAGTTCGAATCCAAGGCAAACCATTCAATATCACAGTAGTCCAAGTCTATGCCCCAACCACCAGTGCTGAAGAGAATGAAATTGACCGGTTCTATGAAGCCCTACAGCACCTTATAGAACTAACACCCAAAAATGATGTCCTTATCATCATGGGGGATTGGAATGCTAAAGTAGGAAGCCAAAAGATAACGGGAATAACAGGCAAGTTTGGCCTTGGAGTACAAAATGAAGCAGGGCACAGGCTGATAGAATTTTGTCAAGAGAATACGATGGTCATAGCAAACACTCTTTTCCAACAACCCAAGAGACGGCTTTACACATGGACATCACCAGACGGTCAACACAGAAATCAGATTGACTATATGCTCTGCAGCCAAAGATGGAGAAGCTCTATACAGTCAGTAAAAACAAGACCAGGAGCTGACTGTGGCTCAGACCATCAGCTTCTTGTTGCAAAGTTTAGGCTTAAATTAAAGAAAGTAGGGAAAAGCGCTAGGCCAGTCAGGTATGAATTAAATCATATCCCTGTTGAATATACAGTTGAGGTGACAAATAGATTTAAGGAATTGGATCTGATAGACAGAGTGCCTGAAGAACTATGGACAGAGGTTCACAACATTGTACAACAGGTAGCAACCAAAACCATCCCAAAGAAAAAGAAATGCAAGAAAGCAAAATGGCTGTCTGAGGAAGCTTTGCAAATAGCTGAGGAAAGGAGGGAAGTGAAAGGCAAGGGAGAAAAAGAAAGATATGCCCAATTAAATGCAGAATTCCAAAGAATAGCTAGAAGAGATAAGAATGCCTTCTTAAATGAACAGTGCAAAGAAATAGAAGAAAACAATAGAATAGGGAGGACCAGAGATCTTTTCAAGAAAATTGGAGAGATGAAAGGAACGTTTCATGCAAAAATGGGCATGATAAAGGACCAAAATGGCAGGGACCTAACAGAGGCAGAAGAGATTAAGAAGAGGTGGCAAAATTACACAGAAGAACTATACAAGAATGAGCTTAACGTCCCTGATAATCACAATGAGGTGGTCACTGACCTCGAGCCAGACATCCTAGAATGTGAAGTGAAGTGGGCCTTAGAAAAGCTGAGCAACAACAAAGCTAGTGGAGGTGACAGTATTCCAGCTGAGCTATTCAAAATCTTAAAAGACGATGCAGTAAAAGTGCTACACTCAATTTGCCAGCAAATTTGGAAAACTCAACAGTGGCCACAGGATTGGAAAAGATCAGTTTACATTCCAATTCCAAAGAAAGGCAGTGCCAAAGAATGTTCAAACTATCGCACCATTGCACTCATTTCTCATGCTAGTAAAGTTATACTTAAAATTCTACAAGCTAGACTCCAGCAGTATGTGGATCGAGAACTACCAGAAGTACAGGCAGGATTTCGAAGAGGCAGAGGAACTAGAGATCAAATTGCTAACTTACGCTGGATCATGGAGAAAGCTAGAGAGTTCCAGAAAAACATCTACTTCTGCTTCATTGACTATGCTAAAGCCTTTGATTGTGTGGATCATAACAAACTCTGGCAAGTCCTTAAAGAGATGGGCATACCAGACCATCTTATTTGTCTCTTGAGAAATTTATATGCGGGCCAAGAAGCAACAGTGAGAACTGGACACGGAACCACTGATTGGTTCAAAATTGGGAAAGGAGTCCGGCAAGGCTGTATACTGTCGCCTTGCCTGTTTAACTTATATGCAGAGCACATCATGAGAAAGGCAGGGCTAGATGAATCAAAAGTTGGAATTAAGATTGCCGGAAGAAACATCAACAACCTAAGATATGCAGATGATACCACTCGATTGGCAGAAAGTGAAGAAGAACTAAAGAGCCTCTTGTTGCGGGTGAAGAAGGAGAGTGCAAAACTTGGATTGAAATTAAACATTAAGAAAACCAAGATCATGGCATCTGGCCCTCTCAATTCCTGGCAAATAGATGGGGAAGAAATGGAGGTAGTGACAGATTTTATTTTCCTGGGCTCCAAGATCACTGCAGATGGGGACTGTAGCCAAGAAATTAAAAGACGCTTGCTCCTTGGGAGGAAAGCCATGGCAAATCTAGACAGCACACTAAAAAGCAGAGACATCACCCTGTCAACAAAAGTGCGTATAGTCAAGGCTATGGTCTTCCCAGTTGCAATGTATGGCAGTGAAAGCTGGACCATAAGAAAGGCTGAGCGCCAAAGAATTGAAGCCTTTGAACTATGGTGCTGGAGAAGACTCCTGCGAGTTCCTTGGACTGCAAGACGATCAAACCGGTCAGTCCTAGAGGAGATCAACCCTGACTGCTCTTTAGAAGGCCAGATCCTGAAGCTAAAACTCAAATACTTTGGCCACCTAATGAGAAGGAAGGACTCACTGGAGAAGAGCCTAATGCTGGGAAAGATTGAGGGCAATAGAAGAAGGGGACGACAGAGAATGAGGTGGCTGGATGGAGTCACTGAAGCAGTAGGCGTGAGCTTAAATGGACTCCAGAAGATAGTAGAGGACAGGAAGGCCTGGAGGAACATTGTCCATAGGGTCGCGATGGGTCGGACACGACTTCGCAACTAACAACAACAAACTTTTATTAGGCTTTTTAAGGAAGAGCTACTTGAATTGCAAACATTTGGCACAGAAGAAGTCAGACTGCAAAGGATGTGCCCAAATCTGGATACTTACCTTTCACTTCAGAATGGAGAGAGTAAACGGGCAAAAAAGGAAATGATAATGAGCATTTTAAATAATAATAATAATAATAATAATAATAATAATAATAATAATAATAATAATAATAATAATAATAATAATAATAATAATAATGTTGGAAGGGACCTTGGAGGTCATCTAGTCCAACCCCCTGCTGCTAGGGATAAAGTAAATCTCTGGCAGATAATAAATAAATGAATGGCTCTTCCACACACACAAAGATTCTTGTTAGAAGTTTGGCTTCCCACACTTTTAATTTCCTTCACCTTTTGTCTCTTCACATGACCTATCCATCCCTCCATATTCTGCTCCAACATTCCAGAGTAGATTCAGAACCCTGGAAGATAGATAGCATCCATTCTAAAATCAGGAGTAGATAACAGATGAAGATAGATCCATTTGCATAACCAGTTATCATATTCTTTGTTCTGTATGCATGCTTCTATTGACTCTCCAATGAAGCCAAGAAAGTGTTTCATTGTGCTCTGGTTCCATTATCTCCCAACAATGGAAACTATGAATGAAGGAAACAATCATGTCCACTAAGCCATTCATAAAATTCTTTACCACCCTGTGGGTCACTCATTCCAGTTCATGCTGGCTGGATTTATTTCAAGATGAGATAATAGTATGCAGCTGGGAAGGGATTGTGTGGTCCTGTTGAACTACAATTCCCAATACTTATCCCCACTGGCAAGGTTAATTTGGGGTGCTATGGGCTGTAATACAGTTGTATCTGGAAAGTCAAAGATATGCTATCTCTAGACAGTATTTGTATTTCAGTTTGTTTTGCTTTCTCTATTAAGAGTTATAGACTAAATTCAGAAAAAAAAATGTTGAAATGATAGGCAATAGAAATGTGGTGGTGGATTTCCCTAGATTTCAAAGAATCTACACACCAAAAGTCTGACTTTTTTCAGGAAAATATATTCAGTACTCTTAAATACCTAACTCTTAATTCCTTAGAATTATAAATTTAGCTATAGCTTGAATAGAACTGTAATACAATTAAGTATGACTAATCATAAGTACTCTTCAATCTCCATCAAAATCAGTGAGAACTCACTTCCACATATGAGATTGCAGCCCCAAAATTAATGCTATTCCTGTACTGTAATAAGATGAATTTCTTCTATTTTTGCTGATAATGAAAATTAGGCTTTCTTTTCCCCAGAATGAAAAACTTGGTTTTTCCTCTCATTTTAGTTCCTAGGCTGTTTTCATTGTGCCTTTAACCCTTCCATATTATGTATTTCAATCTATATAATTTTACCAGTACCCTTGACTCTTATAAAATAAATATTTATTATTTATTAAAAGGCATTAAAGAACAAGAGTGAGATTTGTTTGCTTGTTTTACTACAGGGTATTGTAAAAATAAAGATTCACTTGCCCCTTTGCACCCAATGTAAATTATAGTCTAAAGAAATTTATACTGCTCTTTTGGATTTGGAGACAAATTTTGCCTAAAAGTCTTTTAAAGTCCAAAATTATTTTCTTTGATCAAATTTGGAATACATTAACCCTTCACTGTTACCTTCCCACCATAGTGGTCCCTATTTTTCTACTTGCATTTTTACCTGCTTTCGAACTGCTAGGTTGGCAGAAGCTGGGACGACTAACAGGCACTCTGTTATGCGGCACTCAGGATTCGACCTGCCAAACTGCCGACCTTCTGATTGACAGCGTTCCGTGCACCTTTGGCGTCTAGTCATGCTGGCCACATGACCACAGAGACGTCCTCGGACAAGCACTGGCTCTTCAGCTTTGAAACGGAGATGAGCACTGGCCCCTAGAGTTGGAAACGACTAGCACGCATGTGCGGGGGAACCTTTACCTTTACCTTTAACCCTTCACTTACAAAATAATGGACAAGCTAGCAGTAGAGTCAAAGGAACGTCTAATTTAATTTATCCTATGAGATTCATATTGAAAACACAATTTTTGTACATCCATTTTTTCCTAAAAAAAACCAACCACAATCAAATACTTTGATTTTTTTAAAATGTTTTTCATTGGTACCCATTATTTTATATAACTGTCCTATAGCAAAGAAAACAAATACTTTATCTGTGAAGCACACTGATATATTTTAGATGAGCGACATTTAAATAAGAAATAACCTAATCTTTCTAGTGAAAAAGATAGATATAGCAAACTTTTTTTTTTAATTTGAGTTTTTGATGCCTTAACATTTTTTCCTCAGAATCTATTACATTTTCTGGAATTTCTGTTTTGGAATAGAGATTATCTAACTATTATGTTCAGTATCCTACATGAAGTGCTCTTCCACTGAGACAAATCCTTATTTATTTTTTACAAGCTGTAACATAATCTTCATTTAAACCTAATCATATTAAAAACTAAGGAGATATGTATTAATTGTATAAAAATGTAGTAGACAATATATAAGATTACGTAGCCATATATCAAAGCTCAATATGAAGGCTTATGCATTTGGTATGGTTTCTTCATCTATTTAGGTTTTCTGGTTTATAAAAATGAAGGGTACCGTATATACTTGAGTATAAGCCGACTCGAGTATAAGCCGAGACCCCCAATTTCACCCCCCAAAACTGGAAAAAGTTATTGACTCGAGTATAAGCCGATCCGCCGTTCTGCAAGCCTGAATACACAGGAATACCCTGTGTGGCCGCGGCTCGTCGGCAGGTCTCCGTTCCTCCTGCCGACCTTTGGGGAGGTTTGGGCGCCTCCCCAAACCTCCCCAAACGTCGGCAGGTCTCCGTTCCTCCTGCCGACCTTTGGGGAGGTTTGGGCGCCTCCCCAAACCTCCCCAAACCTCGGCAGGTCTCCGTTCCTCCTGCCGACCTTTGGGGAGGTTTGGGCGCCTCCCCAAACCTCCCCAAACCTCGGCAAGTCTCCGTTCCTCCTGCCGACCTTTGGGGAGGTTTGGGCGCCTCCCCAAACCTCGGCAGGTCTCCGTTCCTCCGCGCAGACCTGCCGACCTTTGGGGAGGTTTGGGCGCCTCCCCAAACGTCCCCAAACCTCGGCAGGTCTCCGTTCCTGTTTGGGGAGGTTTGGGCGCCTCCCCAAACCTCCCCAAACCTCGGCAGGTCTCCGTTCCTGTTTGGGGAGGTTTGGGCGCCTCCCCAAACCTCCCCAAACCTCGGCAGGTCTCCGTTCCTCCGCGCAGACCTGCCGACCTTTGGGGAGGTTTGGGCGCCTCCCCAAACGTCCCCAAACCTCGGCAGGTCTCCGTTCCTGTTTGGGGAGGTTTGGGCGCCTCCCCAAACCTCCCCAAACCTCGGCAGGTCTCCGTTCCTCCGCGCAGACCTGCCGACCTTTGGGGAGGTTTGGGCGCCTCCCCAAACGTCCCCAAACCTCGGCAGGTCTCCGTTCCTGTTTGGGGAGGTTTGGGCGCCTCCCCAAACCTCCCCAAACCTCGGCAGGTCTCCGTTCCTCCGCGCAGACCTGCCGACCTTTGGGGAGGTTTGGGCGCCTCCCCAAACGTCCCCAAACCTCGGCAGGTCTCCGTTCCTGTTTGGGGAGGTTTGGGCGCCTCCCCAAACCTCCCCAAACCTCGGCAGGTCTCCGTTCCTCCGCGCAGACCTGCCGACCTTTGGGGAGGTTTGGGCGCCTCCCCAAACGTCCCCAAACCTCGGCAGGTCTCCGTTCCTGTTTGGGGAGGTTTGGGCGCCTCCCCAAACCTCCCCAAACCTCGGCAGGTCTCCGTTCCTCCGCGCAGACCTGCCGACCTTTGGGGAGGTTTGGGCGCCTCCCCAAACCTCCCCAAACCTCGGCAGGTCTCCGTTCCTGTTTGGGGAGGTTTGGGCGCCTCCCCAAACCTCCCCAAACCTCGGCAGGTCTCCGTTCCTCCGCGCAGACCTGCCGACGTTTGGGGAGGTTTGGGGAGGCGCCCAAACCTCCCCAAAGGTCGGCAGGAAGAACGGAGACCTGCCGAGGTTTGGGGAGGTTTGGGGAGGCGCCCAAACCTCCCCAAAGGTCGGCAGGTCTGCGCGGAGGAACGGAGACCTGCCGAGGTTTGGGGACGTTTGGGGAGGCGCCCAAACCTCCCCAAACAGGAACGGAGACCTGCCGAGGTTTGGGGACGTTTGGGGAGGCGCCCAAACCTCCCCAAAGGTCGGCAGGTCTGCGCGGAGGAACGGAGACCTGCCGAGGTTTGGGGAGGCGCCCAAACCTCCCCAAACAGGAACGGAGACCTGCCGAGGTTTGGGGAGGCGCCCAAACCTCCCCAAAGGTCGGCAGGTCTGCGCGGAGGAACGGAGACCTGCCGAGGTTTGGGGAGGTTTGGGGAGGCGCCCAAACCTCCCCAAACAGGAACGGAGACCTGCCGAGGTTTGGGGAGGTTTGGGGAGGCGCCCAAACCTCCCCAAAGGTCGGCAGGTCTGCGCGGAGGAACGGAGACCTGCCGAGGTTTGGGGAGGCGCCCAAACCTCCCCAAAGGTCGGCAGGAGGAACGGAGACCTGGGGAGGTTTGGGGAGGCGCCCAAACCTCCCCAAAGGTCGGCAGGAGGAACGGAGACCTGCCGAGGTTTGGGGAGGCGCCCAAACCTCCCCAAAGGTCGGCAGGAGGAACGGAGACCTGGGGAGGTTTGGGGAGGCGCCCAAACCTCCCCAAAGGTCGGCAGGAGGAACGGAGACCTGCCGAGGTTTGGGGAGGCGCTCAAACCTCCCCAAAGGTCGGCAGGAGGAACGGAGACCTGCCGAGGTTTGGGGAGGCGCCCAAACCTCCCCAAAGGTCGGCAGGAGGAACGGAGACCTGCCGAGGTTTGGGGAGGCGCCCAAACCTCCCCAAAGGTCGGCAGGAGGAACGGAGACCTGCCGAGGTTTGGGGAGGTTTGGGGAGGCGCCCAAACCTCCCCAAAGGTCGGCAGGAGGAACGGAGACCTGCCGACGTTTGGGGAGGTTTGGGGAGGCGCCCAAACCTCCCCAAACGTCGGCAGGTCTGCGCGGAGGAACGGAGACCTGCCGAGGTTTGGGGAGGCGCCCAAACCTCCCCAAACATCGGCAAGTCTCCGTTCCTCCGCGCCCTGCCTGCCTGCTTCTTTCCGCTGCGGAAAGAAGCAGGCAGGCAAGGCGCGGAGTTTGGGGAGGTGCGCGCGCACCTCCCCAAACCTCCCCAAACTTCGGCAGGTCTCGGACGGCGGTGGCTTGGGAGAGGTGCGGGCGATCCCGGAAGCACCAAAGCCTCGGCCGCGCACAAGTCCTCGGTAAGTTTTTTTTGTTGACTGGAGTATAAGCCGAAGTGGAATTTTTCAGCCCAAAAAGTGGGCTGAAAAATTCGGCTTATACTCAAGTATATATGGTAATTAATTTCTCACATGGTTTATTTTTCAGATGCCTTTGGTTTCAAAGTTAAAACCAAAAACAATTGATGAATTAAAATTAGTTTCTATGCATACTATATATAGAATCTGGAATATTTGTGTTGCTTAATGACAGTCACAGCAGTATTGTGGTTTTATTATTAAATTAAATTTGGGAAAGTCAACATCCAATTCTAGCTTCAGTCATGAAAGTTCATTCAATTATGCTGAGCCAGTCATTACTTTGTGGCCTGTGTACACCTTAAATTCTTTAGAAGAAAAACAGAATAGCTTTCTAACAAATAAAACAAGCAAAGAAATAACGATCTCTCAGTTTTCATAATTTTATTTACTTCACATCTGTAAGCTTCCATGCAGAACAGCAGAACCAAATACTCTTTTAAGTGATTAGGCTTAAATTGCCCTGGCTGATTTGACTCAAAACAAAAACAACAGCAACAACAACAAAACTCCAAGGTAACACTAACCGTGAATGTCACACACAAAAAAGATACCAGTGTGTATTGATTCCCTTGCCTTTAACTGACATGCTGTGGTGTCTCTTAGTTTGTTAATGGCAATAGTTGTCATTGACTTGCTGGGATCTTTTGACTATCCCAACCCTTCTTCTTGTCTCAAAAAAGTCTATATCAATTATTACAGTATGGTCCTGCCCAGGGCTTTTTTTCTCATAGAACGCTCAGAACAGAGTTCTGGCACCTTTTTTGGATGGAACCTTGTAGGGTAGGCAAGGCGGGTTGTATGACATGTGTGAGTTCCAGAATCTTTTTCTTTTACAAAAAAAACACTGGTCCTGACATTATCTGTTTGATTATCAGCTCTTTGAACCACCAGGAAGTAGTTCTACATTATACAGGTAACTAAAGCCATAACTGATGAATCTCTGTAAAGACAATGTCTGGCATGAACCACAGAGACCTGTATACAATCCTATTCATGAAATAAACTGGGTGATCCCTTTTTCATTATTCCTAAACTCAGAGGGCTGTTATAATGGTAAAATTGAATGGAGAAAATCAAATTAACACTCCTGAGCAAAGTAGAAAATACCAGAATAAAGTTCAGTTTCACTTCATTAAATAAACTTGCAGTATAGGATAGCCTTTTGCTACAAGCGAATGATACAACTGTCTTCTTCACATGTGTGACTTTTCAGAATGCTTAAGGGCCCTCAGTAGATAGGCTGGTCTTCTAAATCTTCTGTATGAATTAAACATCTACTGATGTTCTATTGAATGCAATTAAAATCGCCTTTCATTTTTAGCTATACAGGAAGATGTTAAACTGATTAAAAGAGCCATGAAGAACAGCATAGGAAAAAACTAATAAGAGTGTCCCCACTTTCCTACATTTGTAGGTACCATAAATTCCTTGGTGGACAGGTTTTGAGCCAGTGTTGAAAAGTCTTGTGTGGTATGTATAATAGCTTATGTAATGTATTGGGCCTATTTACTTGAACTGTTTCCTCCTGTCTTTGAATGCTGCTTGAGATTGCTTAATCAGGGAGTCTGTGTAACGGTCGCTGGCTTCCCAGACATGCAGTCTCCAGGACGATCATTGGTTGGCTCTAGGGCGGCAATAGGTTCCTTCAAACCTATTGGCCGCCGCCTAGTGACCAGCAGTATAAGTAGCTGCATAGAAGCCTTGGTTTCTAGTTCTGTTCCTGTTCTACAATAAAGCAATGTTCCTGTTTGAACCCTCTTGTCTCGCCTCCTGCTTGCAAGAAACCCAGTACACAACAGCTTACACAGTCGTCTTGCAAAGGTTAGTGCTCCATTTGTTGCTAGCAGTCAAGTGGCATACAGGATTTCCTGGCAACCATTTTAGATTACGGTAGTTGTTTTCAAACTTAGCAACTTTAAGATGTGTGGACTTCAACCTCCAGAATTTCCTAGCCAGCATGCTGGCTATGGAATTCTGGAAGTTGAAGTCACACATCTTAAAGCTGCCAAGTTTGAGAAATGCTGTTTTAGATTCAAATATGGGGTTTGTCGGCAGTTTACTGAATCTTTGGCTGTTATGAAATTGAAGATAAAGCTAATCCCATCAAGAGAGCTTGCTGCTGATTTTGAAGCATCACATACAAATACTGTATACAGAGTACTATCCTTAGGGTGACATTTATCAGGTTCCTAAAATCCTGGAGATGAGTTATTACAATAAGCCAAACCACAATTTCATTTTGATTATGAACTATTCCAAAAAGAATGGGCACTCACAATTAGCTAGACTTTTTTTCTCAAAGATTCTTGAAAGCATTTTGCTCCAACCTCAGTAGATGGCAGTATAATATTTAATAAATAAATAAATGCAAGAATGTATAGTACTGCTTTCTAGGCTTTCCTCTTAATTCTTTCCTTATTTTATTTCCAAATTGAACAATGGAATCATTGATGTGACAAGTGTGGTTATCAGATTGAATTGGTAGTATTGAGGAATCTTGTTGACAAAAGAACCCTATGCACATCAATTCAGCAATACGTTTCTCATGTAACTCTTATCTTATTTCTATGATGCCCTGCACATTCCCTAGAAAAGAGACAATTTTATGCCCCATTCGTGATTTCATTTATATTCCCCTTATTTACTGTACTATTTTTCTTTCAAACTTTATTTATTTTCCTCTCTCACAAGACATATTGTTCCTTGAGGAGTTTTTGTATGATGGGGATAATATGTATTAAAGGTCATACAGCTAGCTCCCACAGAATTACATTGAATAATGAAGCTGACCTGGAATGCAAAAGCCCCTTTCTTTTCATCTTGTGCTTATTGTTCAGATATATCACAAAAATAACATTTGGAAAAAAAAGCCATTGCATTATGCCAGCAGAAAACAAGGTAGGCACCCTAATTTTATTTCTTCTTTTTGTCATGAATAGTCCATTTCAGAAATTTGTTGTTATATTGTATTACTTACATTTTGTACTTGCACATGACGTCCATGTGAAAGCCTAAATTTCACAATGCAAAATGTTTAAGAGGAGAAACCCACCTCCCTATAAAATATTGTGTAAGCATTGAAAGCTTCCCAAGTGAGGTTGGAGATGGCATTTCTGCTATATTATGTACAGGAGTGAAAGGGGACAGTAGTGAAAAGAATATATGCATTGTAATGAATTTTCATCCTAGGACATAAATAGGATAAACTGAAAAAGAAGAAGCAATATGTTGCAGTCCTGAGAGTTCCTAGGCTGCTACAAGTATTGTAGATATGAATAAGCTCAGTACTGTCTGTATTGCCTTGGGTAGAAGGGTGATGATGTTGTTGATGATGATGATGATACATTTTAAGATTAAGTTCCCAGCTTTTTTTCCATTTTGGGAGGTGATAAAAAAGTATTTTGAGGGAATTCTATGCAGTAACATCAAGCTATCAACCATGGAGCTTGCTAATTTATATTGTTCTCTGAAATCAAAGTCTTTTATTTTAATTGAATCCTTATTGGTGACAAGAGACATTTTTAAACTACTTCTTGTAGAAGCGTTTAAATCCTTAACCTAACCATGTTTAACAGATTACTGCATGGACCAAATAAATTGGATTCAACGAAGCAAGGAGATATTAATATGGACAATTTGAAAGTTTACGTCTCCAAGGTAATCTCTGTAGAAATATAACTGATTACTCACATATATGATCCCAGGCTGTAGAGCTCAGCAATTCATATTCCTAGCTCTGGTGAAGATAAGAGTTTTCAATACAGGGGGAAGTGATGGATGTATATAATGTACAGTTTCAAATACTGCCCTCAGCAAGGACATGGGGCAACATGATTTTGTTTTATTATTAATAGAGCCATGCAAATTTCTAGCTTCTAACTGTACAATCAATATTTTACACTAAGAATTTGCATACTTGGACTGTTTTAAAAAATGATAACATTTGTTGTGCTATTACTGTGTTCCTTCCACTGAGTTAATTCATTTAAAAAAAAAAGCCGGTACAAATTACAAGACTTTAGATGACTACACATGTTCAAAAATCCACAGCTTTTCCTGAAACAATAAAACTAATGCCTAGCGAAACCTTTTTATTTTTTTTAAAAAATATATCTGGCATTTTGACTTTGCAACTGGCTTGTTACTGGAACAACATTTGAGCGCCGTGGTTATCCAATAAACATATACTAAGGGACCTCCCACATGACAGAGTTGGACAAAAATCCTGATACAGGACATTACTGATGTTCAAGGTGTCAATCTGAACGCTTCTGAGCTGGGACACAAGGCAACTAGGTTTACTAGGAAAAGAACATGTGCTTTACAAACCTAATTTAGAGGAGTTTTTGAGAATATATAATGACTTTCCCTCCTACAAATATAAATTTGAAAAATCATTTTCATCAAGTTTTAAAAAATAGAGTTGCTTGTAACACCAAAAAGAATATTCTTAATGAAAAGATTTCTCATTCTATTACTAAAAATGCCAAGTTTATATGGCCACCATATAAGCAGGAAAGAATAAAATAAAACTATTGGCCTTTGCATTCAACAAGATTTTTGTCTTAAGACAATAAAATAACTTGGAGGCAACTTAATATACCAGTTGCATGAACCGTAGCTCTTGGGAAATTTAAGGAAAGCAAATGCTTTCCCATGGAAATTTGAAGAAGTAGAAGGCTTCCCCAAATCTCTTCGCTATTTGTCCAATGGCTGCTTCCAATATTTGCACTGAGGTGAGCAAATATTCAATAAAAATATCACCAGCAGTCCTGATGCATCTCTACAATTTCTTACTCACATATCTTGAAATAAGCCCCATTCAGTTCAATTGGAATTACTTTTGAAAAGGCAGTGATAAGATTCTCCTTCTGAGGCTATAAATAAATAAGTAAAAGAAAATCTAGCAGGGTAGAGACAAATTATCTTTGAATAGCTAATACAGAATTTGAATACTTAAATTGAATGAGCTGATTTACAGTATTCATGAGAAATGCAAGCAACTGGCTAAGTGCAGAACACCTTAGCCACATGTAAACTTTAAATACTTCTTCATTGAGTGGTTAAGCAAAGGTACTGACCTTCCAACATTTTTCATGAGATTTCTGAATAATTAAAGTAAATGTATAGTAACTGTCTTAATAAATCAAGGATTGCTTCTTATGAAGTACCTATTCAACATACAGGAAAATCTTATTCAAATACCGTATTAGTATTAATTGAGTTATATATACACTATCTTGGGCTTTCTTTTTTGCCTCCCTTCCAAGTACTAACCAGGTCTAACCACGCTTAGCTTCCGAAAACAGACAAAGCTTGGTGTTTTCAGAATAATCTGAATGCCCCTGTTATATTTTCCAAAGGGAAAAAAACTTAAGGCAAGGGTAGGGGTTAATTCCTAATCTTGTAGGATCAAATATCCTCTGAAACATTTCCATAGAAACAGCTATGTTAATGTATTTCTGCAAAACCACAAACATTCTTAAGGCAAAGATGAACAAATGTACTTCTCTTGCTTAAATTTTGCAGGATTAAGCTCTGTTCTTCAGATGCATAGAGTATTGTCTAGAAAAACAACAACAACAAAACCTTTAACAGCCCAGATCTAGAAGATGACCAGGCTGAGCCTGGAGGAGGGTGTCAAACACCTCATCAGTCATGAATCCCTTTATGCCCACAAGAGATCTAAGTCCAGCCCACCTTGAATTCCTTCTGCCCTTATCTACCACCAATTTCCTTTGGCTGTTAGTAGTTCAGATTCTTGTAAAGAGCTTAAACTTGCAAAAAAAATTATACCCATTTGAACTTCTTGGATCTCCTGTTTTCCCTGGAGCTTGATACCCTGCCCAATATATTTGGATCAATGAATTGTGAACAGAAAGCTCTCCTTTTAGTATATTTCTTTCAGTCTCCATTATGAATATAGATTACACAATAGGTTGTGTAAGCTATTGGAAGATGCTGTTCACATCAAAGCAATTGGTACAAACCTTTTAAAGACTTTCTGGTTATCTGTGGAAGTGTATGCCATTTCTACCAGGACCACTGTCAAATTCAAACCAATCTTACACTTCTGAAGGAATTTTACCAGCCAATCAAGAGCTATTTAGAATCTCTGCCTCTCGCTGGATTTCCCATATTGTAAGATTTAGGCATCCATATAGCCAACTAAGTAAGATAATGCTTCTAACCACTGCTTATTTGGGAAGTGACTTTTTATCACCTCTGTATCCTGCAAGGACTGTTATGTAAACATTTGCATGCTTAGAGGAATTCCAGTGTTTGCAGAAGTTGTGGCAAAAAATATATTTAGAGAACAAAATCCCAAAGGGATGCAAGTTTTCAGAAACATGCTATGGTGATCATGAGTGGGAGTGAAGCTGGAAGACCAGGGAGATGGGGGCTCACATGGAATACCTTACAAGCTTTTCTTCCTTAGGGCTTGAATGAAAGTACAGAAAAATATTTTGCTGCACTTGGAATTCTTGACTCACTTCGCCCAATGGCATGTACTGTATATAACACCTTTGTCATACTGAATATTTTTCCTGTACAGTATATTTGACAGGCCTTGTACTGTATATCCCCTGCTCAGCGCAGAATCTCCTAGAGCAGTGTTTCTCAATTTTGAAATTTTGAGATTTGTGGACTTCAACTCCCAGGACTCCCCAGCCAATATGCTGAAGAAATTCATGCATATTAAAGTTGCCAAGGCTGAGAAACACTATCCTAAGGCATGATTGACAGGTGAGTATCCAGAGGCAACTCAGACATAAAAATATAGCCAAAAAAAAGATAAATATTTTAAGGAGCACTGTTTCAAGGCATCATCAGGTTTACTTCCCTAAGGATTCTCTTTAGAACTTCATAGGCTGAACACAGCTTATCCCTGTGACTAGAGAGTAAACATCTCAAATGCTTTTTCTTTTAAACTTGCTAACTGAAAGGTCCCCCATGTTGTTAAAGTAGAGCACTGTAAGGGATGAATACTTAATGAGATCTAGGAACCCTTGGGGAAGAGTCTTGGAGCATATGCAGGAAAAATAAAACAAGGGCCTAGAGGAAAAGGAAAACATACATTCTTCTGAATTTTCTTGATATTTTCCCCTGAAATCTTCAACCTACATTTCCCTAGCCTCAGAAGAGAGATGGAGGAAAGCAAGCCACCACAATTCATTTTTAAACACAAAGAGGGCTAAATGTAGTACCCAAATTGTTCCCTGGAAGACTGCAGCATCGTTCCTTCACGGCTGGTGTGGTTTCAATAGATTTGTTTTTCCAGACTGACCTACACTGGTGTTACAGTGAACTATGGGACCACTGACAAGAGTGTAAAAGGTCACATTATAAAAACTTCATGCTGGCGCAGATGTCACATGTTTACGGTAACGTGTCCACAAAATGGGCACGGCTAACATGCTTCTCCTCAAGCCCATCGCAAAAGCCCTCTTTTCAGAACTTTGGGGAGAGTCATTTGTTCTAGCCATTGTGTGGGAGGGAAATAATCTGGCTTACAGATCTTCGTGAGCCATAATGTGATTTCTTTGGTTTTGAGTTGGCATATTATATGAACCCGTCCAGTGTAAATGAGGAATTGTTGCTTAGTAAGAACATTAAAACAGAAAATTGTTGAGTGACTTTTCTTCATTCTTCTCTGAACCCTCTTTTCTTGAAAACCTTTCACCCAGCAGTATAATACCATATAGAAATGCCCACAAAAATGAATGTAATTTTTTATATTAGTCAACCTAATTTCCTCTTCTCTCTCCTATTATTTTCCATTTTCAGCTTCTGAACTATGAGATATTTATCACAGGAGCTTATCTTTGTAATGTGTGTAGGAGGCAAGTGTGCACATGCATGCACACATACATGCTCTCACACATACCCAAGCACCTGTCATGGTTCCGACTAACGAAACACTTCAAAGAACTTTCAGGCATTGTTTATCCTAAAAAGTCTTTGTGAAAAACAAACCATGGTGGAATGCCAAGATCTGAATTCCCCTCCCTTCAGCACCTAAAATCTGGCACAATTCCCTCCTCCAATTAGCAGTCATAAATCACATTCTCCAATCAGTTTGAAGGGCGAAGCTTCCCTTCCATTCTGTTACATGCCATTTCTTATCTTATTAAAAAAAACAACTGGGGAAACATTCTCCCCCAAGCTTCATCTAATTCTAAGAGCAAAATAATTTAAAGGAAAAGGCTGCCTCTTATATTGTCAAAGCAAAAACATCCAATGTTTGCAGCGTTGACAGCACCTTTGAATAGGGGTTGATTTCTGGCAACTGCCTGGACTAATCCTTGCAGTTTTCTTAGCAAGATTTCAGATATTGTTTGACACTGCCATCTTCCTAGAGATGAGGAAGAGGGGAATGAGACAACTTGCCACAGCCAACTCACTGCGGCCAACTCGCCATGGCTAGCTCACAATGGCCCACTTGCTGCAGGACAACTTGCCACAGCCAACTTGCCATGGGACAACTCTCTGCAGAATGATTTAACAGTTATATTTAATTATTTAAAATAAATAAAACATTATTTTTAATTTTTGTCAATCACATTTCATTCTGTCCCTCCTTTTGCATCCTTTCTTTAATGATTCTATTCCACCATTTCTTTGTTATTAGTGCAACTTTTGTCCAGCAACAAGTTGTCCTGTGGCAAGCTGGTTGTGGTGAGTTGTCCCGCAGCATGTTGGCCATGGTGAGTTGGCCATGGTGAGTTGGCCATGGTGAACTGTCATAGACCCGAGGAAGACAAACTGGCCCAAGGTCGCTTGAATAATCTCTTCTAGAATCTAAATATACCCCAAATGTTAGCCGTTCCTCATAGGACTTGGCCTCTAGATATCTTGTCATCCTGAAAGCTGTACTCTGCACTCTCTCCATTTTGTCATTTTGTCATTGTCTTTTTAATTGTGGTGCCCATATCATAAAGTGTACATGTCATGCCAAGTGGGGTCAGACCAAGACAGAGTAGAGTATAACAATTATGTCCCCATATTCTTGTTAATATACTCCAAAACAGCTTTTCCCTGCTTTTCCCTTTTTAGCAATGGTATCATACTTCTGACTCATGTTTAATATGTTGACAAGGACAGACAGGCCCTTTACACATATATATTTCTATGTCCTTCCTAAACAAGTGCTTTTCATTTTTTTTCTACAGAGATACAGAACTGCACAAAACATTTACCTAATCGATCCAAAATTAAACAAAAACTTTATTTAAACAAATAGCCACCATGTTGAAATTGCCACATTTTGTGAGATTTGGAGGAAGAATGTCAAAATCTTGGGTGTTCTTAAGATTTGGACATTATATTCTTTGAAATACAGGTTGTCTTTGATTTACAACCACAAGGGAGCCCACCATTTCTGTTGCTAAACAAGACAGTTGTTAAGTGAATATTTTTACGACCTTTCGTGCCACAATTGTTAAGTACATCATTGCAGTTTTAAGTCAGCAACAGAGTTGTAAAGTGAGTCTGTCTACTCCATTTGCTTGTCAGAATGTTGCAAAAGTGGAATCACATGAGCTAGTTGTGAAGCATCTGAATTTTGATTATGTGACCATGGGGCTGCTGTACCATCATAAATGTGAAAAATGGTCATAATTCACTTTTTTCAGTGCCATTGTAACTTCTGATGGCCACTAAATGAATGGTCATAAGTCAAGCACTACCTGTACCTGAGTATTTATAGACTATTTATAGAGATAGAGGTCTCCAGAGCATAAACTGGAAACCACTGTTACTTACAAGCCCCTAAACTGATATAGTATGAATCTGTGTGACACACCCCATGAAGAAAACTGGTGATTTCAACTGAACAAAAATAAAACTTTTAAAATAAAATAAAATAAACTTGTAATAATTGCACTTTATATATCACACAGTTTTTCTAACTTGGTGGAACCACAAACTTACACAGGTAGTTTAGGTCAATGGTGGGATTCAAATATGTGAACAACCAGTTCTCTGTGTGGATGCCACTTCCGGAAGTCCATTCTGGGCCTGGGCAACAAAAAATTAGCTACCAGTTCTGCCAAACTGGCGTGAACTGGCTGAATCCCACCACTGGTTTAGGTACATTGTTAAAACCTATCTTTGTATTGCATGGAAAAGGTCCATAGGCAAAGCAGAGTGGAAAGCCCAAAGTGAATTTTGGCAGCACCTCAACGTAATCTGTAAAACCTTCCCCCACCCTTCCCCTGCTAATTGTTTCAGGCTGGGTCCCATAGTTTGAAAACTTCCAGAAATAATAGGAACAATAAAACCATGTCTATTACTTAATTAATTATTTCCACTGAATTAATGGCCTGTGAGAATAACTTTGGGAGACAGGACATACATCAATAAAGAAATCTAATATATAAATATAAAATGGCAACCAAGCATATAATGAAACAATCACAAGGGGATGCCCACTCAACCACCATGTAATGACTGTGGGAACAAGCAGGCTTTAATGACTTTCTGAAAAGTGAGATGAGTTGGGAAAAGTCCTATATCAGGGGTGGGTGAGAGAGAGGTTGTTCCAGACAGTAGGGGCAACCTCAAAAAAAAGGCATGCTTCCCACCTAGCAGCTCGAAAGCATGCAAATGCAAGTAGATTAATAGGTACCACTTTGGTGGGAAACTAACAGCGCTCTGCACCTTTGGCGTATAACCATGCTGGCCGCATGACCACGGAAATTGTCTTTGGACAACGCTGGTTCCCTCAGCCAAGAAATGGAGATGAGCACCATGCCCTAGAGTCAGTGGAGGGATTCAGCCAGTTTGCACCCATTCAGCAGAACCGGTAGCTAATTTTTGTTGCCCAAGCCCAGAATGGACTTCCAGAAGTGGCATCCACACAGAGAACCAGTTGTTCACATATTTGAATCCCACCACTGCCTAGAGTCAGACACAACACACAGGTAAAACTTACCTCTTACCTCAGTCCTATAAGATGAAAAGATCTAAATGAAGCAACCTGAAGCATGCCCTCCATGTGAGAGTGTGTGGGATGGGCAGATGTTTTGGGGAGACAATGGCCCATCAAGTAACCTGGTCCTTTGGCATGTAGTTGCTTGGTAAGACCAAATGACTTTTCTTTTAAGAAATGCACCTGAAGAAATGCTACTGGGAAATTGTCAAATGGAAACAAAAAGGGCTACTTGGAGGTTAAAAATTTGCATCACTTGGTTCATGATTTGCCCCTGTTGGAATGTACATATTGAACAAGAGGTTCTTCTGTAGGCCTCCCAAATTCAAATGTTAGATAAGATAAAGGTAAATGTAAAGGTTCCCCTGCACATGCGTGCTAGTCGTTTCCAACTCTAGGGGCTGGTGCTCATCTCCGTTTCAAAGCTGAAGAGCCAGCGCTTGTCTGAGGACGTCTCTGTGGTCATGTGGCCGGCATGACTAGACGCCAAAGGAACACGGAATGCTGTTACCTTCCCACCGTAGTGGTCCCTATTTTTCTACTTGCATTTTTACGTGCTTTCGAACTGCTAGGTTGGCAGAAGCTGGGACGAGTAACTGGCACTCACTCTGTTTTGCGGCACTCGGGATTCGACCCGCCAAACTGCCGACCTTCTGATTGACAAGCTCAGCTTCCTAACCCACTGAGCCACCGCGTCCCTTTCTAGATAAGATAAGATAACCTTTATTGTCATTTTTTTTACTGTGGGCACACTGGCACACATTAAAAATGAAATTCTGTGGCCTGCTCTCAAAAGTGTAAGCATACATAGCACACATATAAACATGCTATATACAACATATACCTACACCCTTACATATAAATACATAAAAAATATTAATCACTGTCCATCTTGAATATATAGCGGAAAGAGGAAACTTGAGAGTTGGAACAATGGAATAAAACTGTGACTGAATCTGGATGTTCTGCTTTGGATACCATGAAGCCTCGTCTCAGAATATAACAAGGAAAACAGGATGTGAAGAGGATGTGTAATGTCCCAGTCAATCCTGTGGACCTTGCTCAAGCAATAACTATATGTTCAGTTGGGGGCTAGGGAAGTCACTTGATTATACCCACCACATTAATCTTACTCTGATGTTTGGTTTTTTGTTGGGTTTTTTTTTCGGGGGGGGAGGGGGGGAGAAGCATTGCTTTAACAGCACCCTATCTCATAATTGAGTTTATTTTATTAGTGCTTTCTCCGTTATTTAACATTGTCCTGCAGAAGTTAAAATCTTTTTCAAGATTTCATAATACCTTTGTCTCACCTTTCCATATTCTGTATCCTTAAAGCTAGCAGCCTCTTCAAGGGATCACTTGAAAATCCGCATACGTTCCGCAATTCTTGCCTGTAGCTGAAAGAGCCTTGGGCAAGAACAGGTAATTTTAGTTTCCCTTATATTGTTTCAATATACTGTGCATTTGAACAGATTATATCAGGCTGGGCTTCCTCTCTCCCCTTCCAAATCAAAGATTTAATGCTTGATCCTTTTGGGGGGTGTCTTTTACGCAAAGCATCTGCTTATGTTCACTTAATACTTTGCCTATCCATTTCAGTCTATTTTCTTTTTTTTTTATTTAAAAAGTTTTACAGTACATTTTAACTTTAATCCCCCCCTCCCCCACCCCTATCTAACCCTCCCTATCCCTCTCCCCCATTCCCTCCTCCCCCCCCCCCGACTTCCCAGAGCTAAATACAGGGTATAAAAAAGAAAAACAAACATAAGCATCCATATGCTATCACAATAAACTATTAATTCTATCACCCTCTAGCTCATGTAAAATGATTACAAACAATATTACTATTACAGATAAGAAAAAAAAGAAAGAAAACAGAAAAGGAACTTTACTCAAATACTAAATAAAATTTCTTAATCCCAATCCTTATTCATATTAATTTCAAAAAAGAAAAAAAAAATTCATCTACTATTTACATTCTCCCACATTTCTCTAAATTCTAAACAAATTCTCAATTACGCGCCAAAAGCGCCTGTCTCTATTAACCTTATTAATCTCCAACCAAACTGAACTATGATCAAAAATAGTTCTTGCATATATCACACCAAATGTCTCACAGTTCCAGATCATCCATCTATACGTCTACGACACCATTCCAATCTCCAATGAAAATAAAATAAAAAATTTAAAAGATTTATAATCCAATTAAGTAACCTTTATATGTAGTAAGTTAAGAAAAATCAACTTGTTATTGATTAGGAGCTTGCATTCCAATCTTAAATTCAATAAATACTTTTAGTCCATAACCCTAATATACGTTTCTTGCAAACAAATAGCATCAGTCTTAAATTGTTTTAAATGTTGAAAAACTTTCTTTCTCCTCTATGATGAATTTAATCCATTGACATTCTAAATTAGAGATTTAGTCACCAATCTTGACGCTCCAAAGCTTTTGGAGCACGTCTGAAATGACCCCTGTATCTTCTTTGGACCGCGCCCTTCCCACAGCTTCACTATAAGTACGCTTTGGAGGTTCCATAACTTTCTGCTTATCTTGCTCTTGCTCTCGTCTCGCTCGTCTTAGGGCGGCACACGTCATCCTCTGCTCTCCAGCAGCAACCGATGAGGCTGTAACTTGATCCCCTCCAGCACCGTTCTCCTCTGTCTGTCTATCTGCAACATCTTGAGGCTTTCCCTCGCCATATCCCTTTGCAGCTTCCAGAAGTGATAGGGGGGTTGCTTTTAACACATTGCTATAAAAATCACGTGCCTGGGCCACAGTAGCCAAACGATGTCTTTTACCTTCGTGCATCACCACCAGTCCAACTGGAAACTCCCATCTAAACTTGACATCACATTTCTTAAGTTCCTGTACAAGAAATGCAAAATCTTTCCTTCTCCTTAAAATCTTTGGAGGAATCTCTTTTAAAACCAAAACTTCTTGCTCAGCAACTACCAATTTAGTATCATAAGCAGCTTGAATGACTTCATCTCTAATTACTCTCTTTGTAAAATAGACCACCACATCTCTGGGTAACTTCCTCTGTCTTGCAATCCATGAATTTACACGAAAAATTTTATCCATACTTCCCTCAATTTCAGATGCTGGCTGGCCCAATACCGGTTCCAAAGCCTCAGAGATCAGCGGCTTTAAATCTTCTTTAGAATTCTCCTTTAAACCCCTAATTCTAATAGCATACTGCATCTGTTGGTACTGAACAAGGCTCAATTCTCCGTCCATTTTGTCCCTTATATTTTCATCCTCTAATACCTTTGCTTCTAATATAGAGTTCTTTTGACTGAGATCCTCCACTTTTTCACCCAGCTGTTGCACACATTCAGCTACACTTTCAATCATAGACAACATGTCTACCCTCATTGCTCTAAACTTCTCTTCCATCTTCTTCTCCAATTTCTCCTCCAGCTTTTTCAACTTTTCATCCATCATATCAGACATTAACCGTGAATGCTTTTCAAGGGCATCTTGTAATTCCTTAAGCGTCAGTGCCGGAGGAAATGCAGGAGGAAGCAAAGCTTGCAACGAGGTCTGTTGCACCGGGGAAGACCCCGCACTCCGAAGAGCTTTAGAAGTCTTGGCCGCCATCTTTCCCCACTTTCACTTATTGCACACTTTCACTTTAAAGCTATAAAATCCATTGAGCTAGAGAGTAAAGCTAAAAGTCCACATCACCTTGACCTCCTGTATCGCTCTGCCTGCATCTTGATACTCAAAAGTATTTCCTTTTGGCAGGGGTGGTTGCTAATGCCTGGCTCTGCTCCAAAAATCACGGAGCAGAGACGCTGCGCAGCTCGGAGCAACCCAGGCTTCGGGGGGGCTCAATCCTTCAGCCGCCCAAACTCAGCTCAGGCGGCCACGGAGAGCTCAACCCCTACCTGGGGCCTCACCCCCTCCTCTTCTCCTGAGGAGGGGGCTTCAAATCCATCTAAACAGCTGATCGGCGCTGTTTACGATGGAAAAAACACAGCTGCGGAGCGGGCAGCCCGGAGGCGGCTGTCTTCGGTGCCGCGTCGCCACCGGAAGTCATTTCAGTCTATTTTCTTGCAGAGTTGAAAAGCACGTCAAAAAAGATATGCTCAAAGTCCAGCATAAATATGTTGTTAGCTGCGAAGTCGTGTCCAACCCATCGCAACCCTATGGACAACGTTCCTCCAGGCCTTCTGGTCCTCTACCATCTTTTGGAGTCCATTTAAGCTCATGCCTACTGCTTCAGTGACTCTATCCAGCCACCTCATTCTCTGTCGTCCCCTTCTTCTATTGCCCTCAATCTTTCCCAGCATTAGGCTCTTCTCCAGTGAGTCCTTCCTTCTCATTAGGTGGCCAAAGTATTTGAGTTTTAGCTTAAAGATCTGGCCTTCTAAAGAGCAGTCAGGATTGATCTCCTCTAGGACTGACCGGTTTGATCGCCTTGCAGTCCAAGGGACTCGCAGGAGTCTTCTCCAGCACCACAGTTCAAAGGCCTCAATTCTTTGGTGCTCAGCCTTATTTATGGTCCAACTTTCACTACCATCAGCATAAATATATGCTGCACTAAAAATTCAAGTGTTTCCTTAGACCTTTATACAGTGTAACAGTCAATTTGGTGTACATTCAATTTTTTCGTGGTTGGTCCAAGAAGGCTTAGGTTTAAAGTTCTTGTTCGACATAGACTGTATTCTCCTGCCTAAAAACTAAAGAGCATGTTATTCTGAAAGCTAATTGTGGAGGTAATTTAATACTATAAATGTCCAATCTTAAAATGGTGTAATAATCTGAAGAAATTTATATAATATTTTACAAGTGATCATAAAGGTCCATGCTATGTCACCACATGCATCAAAGCAGCAGATGAAATAAGCTGCTACTGACTATAGTAAATACTTCAGAATAACTGAATATAAGAAATGCTAGGCTAGATAAACCAAGGTGTACCTATTAAAAGTCTATTTCCCCTAATGGCCAGTAAGATATGCCCTAGGAAGTCTACGACTAGGATATGAAAGCAATAAGCCATTGCTCTTTCCCATGACACTGAAAGCATATTGCCACTTAACTGGGAGGTTCTAGACCTATTGGTTTTACTCATAAGACTAGGGGTCTTCAAACTTGGCCCTTTTATGACTTGTGGACTTCAACTCCCAGAAGTGGGCATACACTGACTGAGGAATTCTGGGAGTTGAAGTCCACAAGTCATAAGAGCCTTGGTGGAACAGTGGGCTAATGCCTCCTTAAGTAACACCAGCTGCCTGCAATTAGTGCAGGTTCGAGTCCCACCAGGCTCAAGGTTGACTCAGCCTTCCATCCTTCCGAGGTAGGTAAAATGAGGACCCAGATTGTTGGGGGCAATAAGCTGATTTTGTAATAATGCCGCTGGGGGGGGGCGAAAGCCCTAATAAGCAGGCATATACATAGAATGAAGGCTATTGCTAAGCACATTGATTTGTGCTTTAGATTGTAAGCCGCCCTGAGTCTTCGGAGAAGGGCAGGATATAAATGGGATTTTTTTAAAAATGGCCAAGTTTGAAGACCCCTGGATAAGACTTTCAGTAAACTCAGACACTGGGCTTTTTTCTGTAAGTTGATTGTTTTTATTTATTTAATATATTTAAATTATATGTTGCCCATCTCACTGTCAGGTAAGTACTGCAATGGATATGTCAGAGATACAATGATGTTATCCCACAGCCTGCCCCCCCTTTTTTTTACTCTTTTTCTCCCCAGTTTTAGAGAACAGTATATAATGCTTAGAACATTCTTTTTCTTTGAAAAGCAGAAAGCATTGTCAAAAAATTGCAGTAAATTTCAGTGTTTGACTTATTGTTCCAAAATCCATGAGACTGATAGTTTGTGCAAGACACATGTTGCTGACCCATACTCCCTGTATTAATCTAATCCATTGTTAATGCTATGAGTGCCAATGGCTTCAACAATTCTTTTTAACAATGAATTCCAGAAATGTCTCAGAGCTACTCAGAAGATACTCCTGTTAGCTTTTTTCTTTCTGTATTTTCAGTAAAAATTATTCAAAGTGTATGCAACCCAAAGGCATTTTCTGCTCAGAAATAAATCCCATTAAGTTGAGTAGGATTGCAGCCATGAACAGCTGCATGAAAAAATATGATCTAATTATAAGGCTCCAGTGAGGTAACTATGAGTATAATAATGCCACTAAACTCAAGAGGAAGAACTGAAATATTTGCAACATTCTCCCTAAGGACAAAGCTAGCCCCTCTTGATTATTTTACATACCTAAAGAGAAAAGTATATACATACATAATTAGTTATTGCTTGTAGCTGCCCTTTTTACCATAATAAAACTCCAGACAACATACTTATTGTCAGTTATCATGAAGCAGTTAAATGGATGTGAAAATGGCTGTGATCAATATAATAAAGCTGTTCAATTAATTAGATACAATGGTACTTCGGCAGTCATCATTAATTGGCTCCGGGAGGCACAATGACTACCAAAAACAATGAGTATCAAAAACAATTTTTCCCATAAGGAATAATATAGCAAGTCACAAGGCAACCAACACTGACAAGTTCTAGCTTGTGCACTGAGTACCAAACAAATGACAAGTACTGGGATAAAAAAATTTATATTAAAATGCATTGAGTAGCAAATTCAATGAGTTTCAAGCAATTGAGTACCAAGGTATCATAGATGAATAAGAAAAATAAATGTAAAATGTCTCAGTTTATACAGGTGTCATTAAAAAGCCTAATGAATTTTATCACTCAGTTTTGGCTAATTGACTTCTGAGCAATAAATATTTAGATAGACATAGATAGATTAGATTGAGATAGAGGTAGAGGTAGAGGTAGAGGTAGAGGTAGAGGTAGAGCAGAGGTGTCAAACTCAATTTTATTGAGGGCCGCATCAGCATTGCGGTTGCCATCAGAGGGCTGGGTATGTGTGGCCAGGGTGGGCGCGGCCTACTGGGTGGGTGTGGCTGGAATGTGTGTGGCCTACTGGGTGGGCATGGCCAGCTATACATCATTCACGTCACGTTGGGGGCCTGGCCAGGAGTGGGGCAGATCTGAGGGTCTCTGGCAGAAGGAGATGGGACCGGGACAAGTGCCAAGGCATGGTCCACTGGAGGAGCCTCACTATTCCTCTCAGGCCATGCGGGAGGGGGCTGGACAGTGGCACAGAGGTCAAATGCCCAGCCCAGTCCTCAAACATCCATGGCACTAAGCCCAGCCCCACTTCCCCAAGGGGGTGCCCAGCTGCACTTATTCCTCAAGGTTGCTGCTGCTGTGCTTGCTCTCCTTAGCCAGGTTGCTCATGATGGGTACAAGGGCAAAATCAAGAGGGAGTCCCACTCCCTCTCCATGTGAGGAGACCTGGCTTTGTATCCAAAGGTTCCTTAGCAATAGGATGGGAGACACCCCAGGATAGGCTAGGAGGAGGGGGCAAGGGGATGGTGAAAGGGCAGCAGGGAAGGACTAAGTCAGGACTTCCCTCAGACCCTTTCCTTCCTTCCTTCCTTCCTTCCTTCCTTCCTTCCTTCCTTCCTTCCTTCCTTCCTTCCTAAGAGTGGTGGGAAAATATTTGAGATGAGGGAGGGAGAAAAACAGGCAAGAAACACAGCTGGTGAAGTGTCATCCTTTGTGAGGAAGGAAGAAAATGCAGCATCACCTGGAAGTGGCCAGCACATGGCCTTCGCCTACTTCACATATCTGACTTGGTGGGCTCTGGGGGAGGGGATGCATTGAGCAGCTTGAGAGCCGATGTTACCTGCACAATGCTGCCCAGCCCCCAGATTTCTGGGTTTTGGCAGGCAGCAAGGTGCTCTCCTCACAGTTCTGAGGGGCTGAGCCAGGTGGCATGAATCTGAAAAGAAGCACAATGCTGCCCAGCCCCTAGCCTGCCCGAAGTAGGCAAAGCCATGTGCTGGCTACTTCCAGGCAATGGTTCATTTCTTCATTCCTCACAAAGGGTGATACCTCCCCAGCATGTGCCCAGTGGGCGGGGCCGACACAGCAGGGGCTGGTCCCTCACTGTTTCCGGACGGCCTTGTGGAGCTAAGACTGAATGCGTTTCAGCATAGATGGCCACCACGAAATTGTACATTGGCTCCCAGCCTGCCTGGGCCAGGGCCAAGGCAGCGGGGGCCGTTCCCTCACTGTTTCCAGGATGGGTTCACGGGCCACATGAAACCACTTCATGGGCCGGATCCGGCCCCCGGGCCTTGTGTTTGACATGTCTGAGGTAGAGGTAGAGACGGAGAAAGAGACAGAGATAGAGATAGTAGATTGAGGACTCTCCAAATAATAATGGGGGTAAAGCGTTGGAATTGCTTAGGCTGATCTTGAAAACATTCTTGAAGGCTGTGTGTCTAATAACTTAATTCATATAAATACAGAACTGACAAAAATGGATAAAAAATTGTTATTAGTAATAATAATAATAATAATAATAATAATAATAATAATAATAATATGATATTATAATAATATATGATATAATATAATAATTTATACTACACTACATTATACTGATATGATACAGATAGTCCTTGACTTACAACAGTTCATTTAGTGACCTTTAAAAGTTACAACGGCACTGAAAAAAAGTGAATTCTGACCATCTTTTACACTTACGACCATTGTAGCATCCCCATAGTCATGTAATCAAAATTCAGACTCCTGGCAACTGATTCATATTTATGGCCATTGCAGTGTCCTGGTGGTCATGTGATCCCCTTTTGTGACCTTCTGACAAGCCGTCAATGGGGAGACCAGATTCACTTAACAACCATGTTACTAACTTAACAACTGCAGTGATTCACTTAACAATTGTGGCAAGAAAGGTCATAAAATGGGCCAAAATTCAGTTAACAAATATCTCCCTTAGCAACAGAAATGTTGGGCTCAGTTGTGGTCATAAGCTGAGGACTATATGCATAATATAATTCATATTAACCATACTTAATTTAATTGAAATTATACATTTAAAAATTGTCCTCGTCTCCTTGATTTCTTCATCTTGGCCTCACCTACTTTTTGCATTGCAGCTCCATGACACCACTCAAAGAACAAATGGAAAAAAATTAAATAAGTAAAGAAATCCTATTCCAAAATCTTGAACTAGTGTAGCACATGACAATAGCACACAGGATTGTACAATATAATGCTAGCATGTTTCCTGAGCATGCTGGCTCAGGAATTCTGGGAGTTGAAGTCCACGAGTCATAAAAGAGCCAAGGTTGCCTACCCCTGGTGTAGTCAAATCTCACTACAGATTCTGTCCCTGGTTCTGAAATTTGCCGTTGTTTTAAGGCCATTGTCACAGAGAGACATCCAGTAATTCTTGTGCCATGTCAGTCAAACAAATGAATGGACCGCTCTGTTCACATGCACTTTCAGAAGCAGGGCCAGTAAATGATTCAGCTGCAATAAACTACCACCCTCCTTGTCCATGGGGTCACGATGAGTCAGACATGACTTCGCAACTAACAACAACAACCACTTCCTAATTATTATTCCATTCCTGATTTGTACATTATAATTCCTTACATTTTGAAATGGGAAGTGATTTCTTTATCCCTATAGTTAGAAAACCTGAGTCATGAAATTCAAACCAGTCCATTAACTCTGTCCACTAGTCAGCTATAAGCCACTTTCTTTTTACATTTGCTGATATGTGAAGATTGCAGAACTACCTCCACATCTTTAAAAAAAATGTTTGGGGCAAGGAT